>NC_046361.1:12971591-13271591 GCF_011125445.2 Fundulus heteroclitus
CCTGTTAGTCCAGCCTTTGAAATTGGACTCTACCAGCTCCTTACCAGACTGATACCGGTAAAGTCTTCAGCTGATCCAAAATGCTGCAGCAAGAGTTCTGAAGAAAATCAACAAGAGGGATCATATTTCTCCAATTTTAGCTTCCCTCCATTGGCTTCCTGTTAAATCCAGAATACAATTAAAAATTCTTCTCACGTATAAAACCCTTAATAATCAAGCTCCATCATATATCAGAGCTCTGATTACCCCGTATGTTCCTAACAGAGCACTTCACTCTCAGACTGCAGGTCTGCTGGTGGTTCCTAGAGTCTCTAAAAGTAGAAATAAAACTATAATGATATGAAGGATAGCCAAACTTTAAATGAGACCTGCAGTCATTTTCTTCTTTTACTTTCCAGAAAATGAGCATCTTCTATCGGGACCGCCTGGGGTACTATCCATACCTCTCCCACAATGGGAGAGAGGTGAACGGAGGACTACCACAGCTTGGTGACCTGGCCTCTCACCTTTCCCTCACCGCGCTGCAGCTGGATTACTGCTGCATCCCAGTTTCTCCGGTATGGGGGTGATCGACTGGGAGGAGTGGCAGCCCCTGTGGGAGAACAACTTCGGATCCAAGATAAAGTATCGCTGGGCTGTCCAAGCTGGTGGTAAGACAGAAGAGACTGGATCTGTCCGAGGAGAACGTAACACGGTTGGCTCGGCAGGAGTTTGAGGAAAGCGCTCGGAAGTTTATGGAGGAGACGCTGAGGCTGGCAGTCAGGCGTCGGCCAGAGGATTCTGGGGCTTTTATGGTTTCCCGTCCTGCTTTAATAAACACAAGAGAAAGACAGGTAGAGCATACAGAAACTGCATTGTTACTCACTGGCTGGGATTGATGTTTGTACAGTACTTTGAACTTCAAAGAGGCTATGAGTAAGATATTTAATGTGAAATCAACCCTAACTCCTTCTCATTTGACACCTGGGACTTGAGGTAACATTTCCCTATATAACAAAAAAAAAAATCGGTCTTCTCCATCAACAATGCATTAGTCACGTTTTTCTCATTTCAAACCTAGAGGTTCGGTTCAGAGTCCAGCTCATGTTTGCTTCCTAGTTCCTCGGCCAGTCTTATGAGATTTCCCAGCATTTGGGTATTTTATCTTGGCAAAGGAGCAAGCAGCCTGCAACATGGAAGCCAGTAAGAGAAGCGGACCAGAAATAGAACATAATACAACATCATATTCCTATCCCGTTTAAAAACTCCATATTAGATCGTTGTGATTGGCAAGCTGTTATCCTGATTAGGGCCACAAGGTGTCAGTATTACTTACAGCTCCTTTGATATAAGGTTCAACGAGTACATTTCTCTGATAAAAATGGGGATGTGTTCAGCCAGGTGTAAAGTGCTGTCCAAAATATCCATATTTCTTAAATTTTCACAGTTTGTCCCATAACAACCATTAGTGTATTTTATTTGGAGTTTATGTTTTACAGCACCATTTTCTAGGAGCAGAAGGCCAAGAGGTCAAAAGGAAAAATTAAATACTAGTCGTATTTGACCAGCTCACCTTCTTCCACATGTGTGCACCATGGCTTGAGGAACAAATGCACACAGGATTTTTAGTTTATCAATACTAGCTTTCTTCTTGCTACTTTTCCACAAAGCCGAGATATGTGGAGGGCTCAGCTAATTGATGTCTTGTTGTTGGTTTTTCATACATGAGTTGTAAACTACTGCAGCCCTTTGGACCTTCTGGCTACTTCTCTGATCAATGCTGTCCTTGCCCAACCAGCAAGTTTAGATGGTCATCTGTGTCTTGGTAGCTTTGTAATTCTGCTGTACTCTTCCCAATTTGGGATATTGTATATTTAACAGTTCTCAGTGAGACGTTTATAGGTCACAAAATATATATATATATATATATATATATATTGTGACCTAACTCTGCTTTAAACTTCTTCACAAGTTTATCGCTGACATGTCTGGGTTTTCCTTGGTCTTCATGATGCTGTTTGATTGTTAATGTTCTCTAACAAACCTAGATATACTAAGAATAATTTAAAACAGGCGGAGACTTTACTATTTAGGTTACTTGTTTAGGGCAAATAATGATTCCCAGCACAAATTTCAGATTATAATTTGTAAAAATATAGAAAACCCCATATTATTTTCTGATTATCCACTCCTTTGTGTGAGTCTATCACATAAAATCCAATTATAATACATTGAATTTGGTGGCTGTTATAAGGATGACAAATGTGGAGAAGTACTAGGGTTAGGAATGCCTTTGCTACACCCTGAAAATATCTATTTAAATAATCATGTATTTCACCAGAACTGATAGAATCGATTATATGAATTGACAGCAATGTGTTTTATGTAATTTGTGAGATCAGATGACACCTACACAGGACGTTGTCACAAGGGGACGAAGCAGAAGAATGACCGACTGTCCTGGCTGTGGCGTCAGTCCACAGCTCTCTTCCCCAGCATCTACCTGCCGCAGAGGCTGGCAGGGTCCATGGATGCGGCTCTGATGATCAGGTACAAGCAGATACGTTTATTCCCAGTTTTACCTAAAGCTTTTTAAAACCAAAATTATAAATCCATCTGTTTTCTACCCTCAGACACAGACTACTGGAGGCTTTGAGAGTGGCCTCACTGTGGCGCCCTGAGAACAGCAATAACCAGGCCACACCTGTCCTTCCATATGCTCGACTGGCATTCACACATACTCTCAACTTTCTAAATAAGGTAGCAGCTCTTTTGGGTAATTAAAGTCAACATCATCTTATGAATATGATTACATTTGTCGGCATAACAGAATGTCTATGTTGGCAGACAGATTTGGAGCACACACTTGGAGAGAGCGCATCACTCGGCGCAGCTGGAGTTGTGCTGTGGGGAGAGATGAAATTTGCCAAATCAAAAGTATGTCAATAACTAAATCATGCATGTGCTTTTGACTGAGTCTGTATGTAACCATGTTCTCTTCTCCCACCTACCAGAAACAGTGCACCCTTCTCAGAGACTACATCCAGGATGTCTTGGGTCCCTTTATTCAGTCCCTGAGGGCCGACACACTGCACTGCAGCCTCCATCTCTGCCACAGTCATGGCCGCTGTGCTAGGCAACACCCCGACTCTGGTCATAGGCTATCATCAGCATCCACGCCTGACCCTCATCATGATACAGACACCACCTACAGCAAATACTTCAAACGACACTTCGAGTGTCAGTGCTACTCAGGCTGGACTGGACCCCATTGTGAGAGGGTGAAGATGGTCGGTAGCGCACAGAACAAGGGTTGAATGAGGTCCTTCAGTCAGCGGAGCTGTCAACAACTACAGTTGTAATTTAAAAAGCAATAAATTACTCTGTAAGGTTTTAAAATTTTCTGTTCTTCTTAGCAATAAATTTAAACTATAAAAATAAAAATGCTTGAGCTTTTTTATGCAGCACTTCCATGTTTACAGTACAACATCTGATTATTAGCCCACGTATGGGATTGTTAACTTTTTTTTTTTGCATGTACTGGTATGCATTGAGTCCATGCAGAGTCCACCTTGAGTACGCCTCAAGTACTTGTGGACCTCCACAGAGTGAAGTACCACTGATCTCTAATTTATTCACTGGATTGCTGATAAGCTACTTCCTACTCTCACAGAATCCCTTAGCATGTGGCTGCAATAACAAAGCAGTTTTCTGGCTGTGGGAATACGTTTCACATGTAATTTTACAGTCCGTGGATGTACTAACACTATCAAGTACTAAGATAGTCATGTGCTGACATTTTTTGCATGATATATATATATATATATATATATATATATATATATATATATATATATATATTATATATAATATATATATATATATATATATATATATGTGTATATATATGTGTGTATATATATATATATATATATATATATATATATATATATATATATATATATATATATATATATATGTATATATGTGTGTGTGTGTGCATGCAAACATGCAAAATGTTTCAGCAGATGACTTTCTCAGTAATTGATAGTGTTAGTACATAATATAAAAGTATATGGCATTTGACATTTTAAGTCTTAAGCCCCCCTGAACATGAGATAATCATTGTTGTTTGATGCTGTAGCGCACGTATTCCCTAGTTACTGGAGGAAAATAGGGAGTACCAATATGGCGGCTGGTGGCTGCTTAGTGACATGTACTAACAACGGCGAATCAGCAATCCAGTGAATAAATAGAGAACAGTGTGTTCTCTATTTAGTACATCTAGTACACCCAAGTATCTGGAGGCCTTATATGAATGCACTTCTAGTTTCAACATTACAATGAGGCAGTCTTGTAGACTGCTAAGGGGTCTGATAAGGTAGCGACACAGTGTACCGCGGTTTTGTTGCATACCAGAGTCGTACTTACACATTTTAACAGATTTTTGAGCATATTGTACGACATGAAATCGATTAGTAAGCACAACGGCAATCATATATAAAGCACACTGGATTAAAAGGTGCACGATCAATTTGTGAGAAAATTTAAAAATTTTAAGTGCGCCTTATAGTCCAAAAAATACAGTATGTGAAATAGTGTGGGAACACGTTTATTATTTTAAAGTTTAAGAAGCGTGGTGGATAATAAAACATGCATTCTAATTTTGTAGTTGATACAAAATACAACAAATACAGTGAACATCTCAATCAAAAGCATTTCCTTTTTTGTTGAAATACTGTAAGAAAATCTGATTTAAAAAATTTAAACTTTACATTTATAGGTTTTACAATACTTCCTAACAGGTCCCCACATTTTTATTACATAGCCTATTGTTTTGTTTGAATATTTAATGTATACAACTTATTTTTAGGCAGAAATTGCAACCGTTGGCTGCAATTGAAAATATTTTTGCATACAAATATTAATTTGAAAGAAGAAGAAAGCAGTAAAAACAGAATTACATCACATTTTTTTGGTTTCCATTAATTACAACATATTTTTTCCCCTTTTTTTATTGAGATTAGGATCATGTTTTGAAATATTATTGTCAGCTTGATAAGCACCAAGAGCAGCATGGCCAGCTGTGGAGGAGTCAGTTCAGCAAACCAATGAAGATGCCAATAATCTGGTGTTCTTGGAGACATGGGCCTTGCAGCATCATCTTTTTCCTGGATAAGTATGGATCTTTTTCAGATGAAATCAGATATGTAGCATGTACACCTAAAAGTAAGAGAAGTCTATCTTTTGTATTAAGGAGTCATGTTGATTTCTCAGTGTTACTCCCCTGCTTAAGTAATCCCCTACATCTGAAGGAAGATACTTTTTCATTAAATCCCCTTTTATGCGGAATAAACAGAGTTGTGTTTCATTCATGTAATTTTAATATACAGCAAAAGACAAAAAACGTACTTGTGACATTTCAACTCAAAGCTCAACTGGTGTTTAAAGACAAAAGGCCAAAACCTACATGGAACACAGTTTCATACTTGACATTTTAAAAGTATTTTACATCCTCTTTAAAACAAGATTGTGTGAGTGCATGCGTACAGTACTGAGCATTTTGTGCATGTGTTTCTCATGTCCCTCGTCTCATTGCTGTCATGTTTCGCCTCAGTTCCTGCAGCTCCTGGATCAGCAGCGTAAGCTCGCGGGCTGCAGCCTCCTTTTCCTTCATGGCCTCAGTCAGCATCCTGATCGCACTGCCCTGCTGAACTGAAAGAGGCACACAAACAAATATTGTGTTTACCTTTTAAGTCATTATTTAAGTGTTTACCTTTTAAGTCATTCTTATGCTATTTGAATAGCATAAGAATGATTTTAATGAGACTACATGTTTACTCCCTGCATGTGTTTACATATGGGTCCCCTAAAGGTATAAATGGACTGTCAACAGTATGCCTATGTAGGTTTGATGGAGGACGACTAGGGATGCCAAATGTGATGCCCATTTTAAACTAAACTCATTTGAGGGCTTGCAATTAAACTACATTTTTACATACACAATATATAAACACAACAGTTTTTTTACTGTCTGACATCAAATAAAACTAAACATTTCCTCTTTTAGGACTGTTAGGATTACATTTTATTTTCTATTTTCTAAATACCATCAAAAGAAAGAGATCATTTTAAAAGTTTTTCACTTTTGTTTAATTTATCCAGATTCAGAAGTTTACATTATTCCTTATTATTTGGCAGAATAGCCCTTTAAACTAAACAACCTGGTGAAATATTTTTGGTATCCTTCCACAAGCTTTTCACAATAGTTTGCTGAATGTTTGGCTCATTTCTTCTGTCATTACTGCTGTAACTGAGTCAGATTTGTCAGTCTCCTTCTTCCCACACCTTTTCATCTCTGCCTATACATTTTGTTTGGGACTCAACAGAAAACCCAGGTGTGTCCAACATTTAACTTCCTAGCTAAAGTCTTGAGATTTTGCTCCCATATGTCTATATAATGTTCTTTCCTGGTGATGTAATCTATTTTGGGGAGAGTCCTTTTTGCAGGAAAACACCCACATAACATGATTCCATCATGTTCTCAGGCTTGCGTAACGTGGCCAGCCAGATTGATAATGTGCAGCACTCTCCGTTCTGCACATTATCAATCTGGGACTGCTCCCATCAAATCCGTTTGGGGAAAGGAGGGACATGCAGCAGAACTCTCCAAGTTGACTGGGCGAAGCGACACCTAGTGACCGCCTACCACAGGCTGGTTTTAGCTAGCCTGGCCAGCCAGACTGACTTACGCTGTACACTGTGTATCACTCTGGTAAGGAGCTGGTAGAGTCCGATATCAAAGGCGGGACTAACAGGGTCAGTGTCATCAGTTTAGCACCAATCAGATAACTACGGATGTGACACGAAAAAAAAACACCCAAGCAACGCACTCTGCTTTTTTTAATTGGCAGTCATGCCATCATGCAAACTCTCCAATAAACAATTTTTTGCGGTTTTTGGAGGATACATGGTGTACTCACATGCACTTTTTTAATTTTGCAAGGCACCAAACAACAAAAATCTCCTTGTATCTTGACTGTTATGGTAAAAAAAAAAAAAAACGCTGCTGTATTATGGGTAATTCTGCCACTGAGAGTAATACATGGTAAAGTCCCGCCTCCCGCCCTGTGATTGGTCCGGTCTGTTTTAGGCCGGAGGCTATGGAGCCTTGCCAGACTGACTTAGTGTTAGTCTGCGTTGCCAGGCTAGGTTTTAGCAAATCATGGTATTAATTGAAACGTAAGCAGCAGACATCATGATAAACCACAACACAGTAAGCTAGTCAAGGCACTTATTGCTGTTCCTCTCTCAAAGATTAAATGGTGGACTGGGTTCTGACAAAACAGATGTGATAGCAGCAGCTACGCATGCATCCTCCAATCCTGCCACGTTTATTTTCGTTTGGCAGTGTGCTCAGCTGATATGTTCCACCTTAAACCACAATACTGCAACGTGATTGGCCCAAACTGCTTTTGGTTTGGACAGTATTGGTTGAAGCCGGAGCGGTACAAGATGGATCCTCGTGTGTTTATGAACGCACAAATATCGCGAGAATTTGTCTTCAGGCAAAGATAAGGCTCGCAAGCTTCTCTTCCTTTCTGTTTCTCCTCATATATGACATTGGTCGTGGTGGCCAAAATTTTTAATCGTAGATTAATCAGTTCACAGGAACTAAAGGTTTTCATGCCTGAGTGAAACTAGAATTTACACAGTAAGAAATTAGACTCTTTGATGGGCTTCTACCAGGGTTTCACAAGGCATTTTGCTTTTGTTTCAGAGTTGATATGCACCTAAACACGTTCTTACCTGGGAAATGAGGAAATTGTACCCAGGGAGGAATCAGACCTATTCATAATTATCTTCTGGATATCTTGGCTGATTTTTAAGCTTTTTTTTGATGTCACAAAAAGAAGGAGTCTGGTTAAGGTGTAGGCCGAAAATATGTCCATAGGGGTGCAATTATTTAAATATTAAAACTTCCAAAACCAGAAAATCATAATCTGAACTTTCCCAAGGTATTTTTGCAGATTCATTTTAGTGTATGTAAAATTGTTACTTATCATTCTGGGATTTAGCAAATAGATTAACTTTGGTAGTCCTAATGGACCTAAAACAGAAGAAAATGTTAAGTCTGATCTAATGTCAGACAATGAGAAAAAAAATATATACAGTTTATGTAGATGTCAGGTTATTTTTTATGTATTTTCTATATACAATAGTTAATACATGTGGGCTCATATGACCATCCTCTCTAAACCCACTTAGTACTCACAAAGGGTGAGTAAAATCAATGTGAGGCCCTCATACACATGTTGGCTGGGCCACCACGAAGTTAAACTGATTATAGCAAACAGGCTTAAATTGGAGGCAACTGGACTTTCTATCATTTTAGAAATAAACTCATATACTCGCACTAACACAAGAATATTTTTCCTAAATTGTAATGCAACATGCCTGTGCAAATTCTCAGTTGACAGCAAACTCTTTGCTTTTGTCATGACCCAGATAATTGAGAATTTGCACAGGCAAACTGAAAATAATTAATCTTAGCTTGAAGTCATAAGTAGACAGAATGAGCTGTAAAAGCTGAAAAGGAAGGTAAACTGAGCCAAAAACAACCAGATCTGAGTGAAAGAGCATTGAAACGCATGTATATCACCTAAGAAGTAGAAGATGAGCAACACTGTGAGCAGAAGCAGGGTAATAATGGCACAGCCCATGGCGTAAGCTCTCGATGAACTCGGTGTCAACATGTCCTGAAGACGTCGCTGCCATTTGCTGCTCAGTGGGTGCCCTCTCTGACTGACCGCCGTTCCATCATGTGTGCGTAGATTCCCATTTGGGGAGGGTGTGTACGTGGGGCGAGGAGGCCTCATCCCTGAAGGGACACGGGGTGAAGTAAGCCGGAGGCTAAACGGGCATGTTTGTACTAAGACTGTGTGTACCTTTGTGGCTGTGCTCCGGGTGTGTTCGGTGGAGGTCGTTGATGGAGTCGACAGAATGCAGCTCGATCTCTGTCAGGTCCCTCTCGCTGACCCTGTAGAACTGAGGAGTGGTCTGGGACGAAGGAGGCCTCGACATGTCTCCCCGTTCTGAGGGAAAGCGTGAATGAAGATGGGACTTCAGAGATGGAACAAAAAGGTCTCAAATCCTCCTCAGAGAACATTTATGGTTCTCTAAAAGGTTTCCCCTTCTTTCAGTGTGTTAAACCTACTTTTCTTTTCATTGTTCTGAGAATAAGGTTTAAATATGTCCCAACGTCCCAATTAGCGAAAAGATTAACTGGCAGTTGAATAATACATAATCTACCTCGTTTCCTGACAAACCTGAAAACACAACCTAATTACAGAAAACCGTCTTACCACTACTGTTTCATCTTAGAAATAAGAAATGCATGCCGGATCTCTGTGTTACTGGCTACAAGAGCAAACCTTAGTGTTATCATGTGCTCCTGATACCACTGGTTGCTCTTTATGCATAGCTGTGGAGTCTCAGAGAAACTGGAAAAAATGCAGAGGATAAAAACAAGGGGTATTGTGAGTTTATACCAATGTATCATGCAGGGGGGGGGGACTATAAATCTAACTTCTGTAATGAAGATCCCAAACAGAAACTCAACGGTTTATGAAACTGACATTAAGTAAGTAAAATGTTTAAAGCATGGTCTTTTCTTCCTCACCATGACAGCCTTACTGAAAAGGCTCCAAAATGACTGTTATGAAGATGTTCTATAAAACTAAAGGGCCTTTAAAAAGCATTCAAGAAGAACATTTAATGTGAAAGACAACCATAAAGTCATTTCTTATGGAGAAGTGGAAGGAGAACTTTCTGCAAATAAAACTGTAACAGCTTCTCTGTGCATTCAAGCCCCTTTACCTTAATACCCATAAAAGAGTCACAGTTGAATTTAGACCGGGACTTTCCCTGGGCTACTCTAACAAATAAATATACCCTAATTGAAACCATCCCGCTGCAGCTCTGGGTGGATGTTAAGGGTTGTTTTCTGCAGGAAAGGCGAATGCCTATCCCTGATTTCAGGTCTTTGTAGTCTCCAGGTTCCAGGACTCATGGAGTGTGCGTCTAATACGGTAGTTGTCCCGTCAACAGATTCTTCCATCTGAGTTATTAACATCTTTAGCTTCTCTTGAGTTACCATGCCCCTCCTGGCTCTTTCTCTGATTAATGCTCCTCTTGTCCAGTGTGTTGGTTTAGGTGGATGTCTTGGTGGGTTGACAGGTGTGCCATATCCTTTCCAATATAGTAATTATGAATTGATCTCTGTGAAATGTTTCATTGTACAACCTGACTCTGCGTTAAACTTCTCCTAAGCCTTCTCCTTGGTCTTCATGATGATGCTTGTTCTGTAACATTCTCTGACAAATTTCAGAGTAAAAGGGACCGAAAACAAACGCATAACTCACTGTTTTAAGTTTTAATTAAGCACCTAATATTATTTTCCTTCCATTTGATTTGTTAAAATAGTTAAACACTAATTTGTTTTGTGTTTTGTGCATAACATCCCAAAATGTCACAATGAACTTTATTCTTTGTAATGGGGGGGAAATGGTTATATACTTTAGTTTGTGATTGTAATATTGAGATATTGAGATTACTTTATGTCTAAGAAAAGAAGATAAATTCAGTCTGTTTGATGATAAAACATACATGAATAGTATCAGACCTATTATTAGGGCTGCTTATCAAACTTATGGAGGTGTGATGCTGGTGGACTTTGAAACAAGGGTCAAAGGACAGAACGTGCTCATGACTAATAAATGACTGACAGAATAAATTAGCACACTGCTACTCTGCGGATTCGTCTGATGCAACTCTTAGTCACCTGTCTGACGATAAAGAGACTGAACAGACCAGAAATAGTTTACTTTGGTCCCTCTTACCGTTTGTCACTAGCAAAGAAAATCCTGTTTGAATTTAGGAGTTTGCTGGTAGTCTTCTGGTTCACGTCTCACATGCTGACAGCACACTGCCCAAACATGTATCTGAGCCAACGAGAGCAGCAAGAAAATGGATCTCAATCCAACACAACTGCTCTCCAGGAGCCCTGTCAACTAAATCCAGGTTAATCCATACGGCAGAATGCTGGTCCGCTTTAGTCCTTCACATGTTGTAAGAAACGAAAAAAACAAAAAGAACCCCGGTGTCTTTTTGGTGCAAATTGCCAAAAGTCTCAAAGCAGCTGCAGGACGCTCCGGAGCCAGTTTCTCAGAGGGAAAACTACGTTTGTGTCCGAATATTCAGATTTAGCCTACAGCTGCCCTGTAGGAGACGTAAGGGGACTGATATGAACAGACGGAGGAAGTTTTCTTCTGTGCCTTAGTGCACCCCCCAACATGCACATGCTCAGCTTTGCAGGCCCTCACAGCCCAAAATAGCGCCAGAGCCATGAGGTTATTATTAGTTCATCTGGCCAAAAGGATGACTCAGTGACCTGGAGGGAAGGCATGATGGTCTACACTGGGATAAACACACACACTCTGAAATATCAGAGACAGGCGGCCAACTTTGACTTAAGAAACCTTTAACAAACAAACAAAAAAGACTGGAAACTTGTTCTATTCTTGTCATTTCAGTTTTTTTCTTCTCTAAATATGTGCAACTATATGTCAAGCCGGTTAAAAAATAGGAGAGGGGTGACCTACTGGTCAGAGGAGGGCACTTGTGTTCTGGAGAGGCTGCAAGTTTCCAGGGATAAATCCCACTGACTACCAGTCTGGGACCCTGAGCAAGACCCTTAGCCTCAGAATGCTCCCTGGGCGCCGCACAGTGGCAGCCCACTGCTCCCTGAGGGATGGGCTTAATGCAGATTAAATATATCTAAAAAAAAATGTTTGAACAATATGAGGAATGCACAACTTCTGACTAATATGGACACAACTATCCTTTTATGTACAAGTCTATTTAGGAAGTGATCTTACCCCATAGAACGAGTAAAGAAACAATCCCTGTTCTCTCCCTTGTAGAATAATAACACAAAATATGATCTATTTTTTTCAGCCAAGCAGCAGTGTTTGGTTTTTGAAACATCTGGAAGAATTCAAAATTGTACAAACGTCCGCCATCAAGAGAAAGTTATTTTAACAAGAGCTGTTTGTTCTGTTGACTTTTATTTTAGGTAGTATCGGTGATTACAGGACCAACTTTAGCTGTACGCTCCACAACGGTGACCTGCATGAAAAAGGAGGATGAAGAAATCCATTGCTGACAGAAAGCTATAACAAGACCTATTAGTAATTTGGGATTTTCATGTCACTTTTTGTCCTACATGCAAGAAGCCATGTGAGGTGGAAAACAAATGCTCCACATCAGTCTAAATGAACTATACCCACCAATAAATAAGGCGATAGCAGCATCATGTTTTGGGAGGGGACGTTTCTTCAGGGACCAGATCAAGAACCTAAGGGGATGGGATCAAAGCACATGTGTGTTGTAGAATGGCCCAGTCAAAACCTAGAATAGAAAACCGGTGTTCACAGATTGGAGCTGTTTGCCAAACACAAGCATGCAGCTCTTTTTAGATGTTATTTGTGATTAATAACATGAAATGTTTTCCTTCCACCTCACAATCTTCCTATAGGCCGACTATGTGTCCATCACATAAAATCCAGTTAAAACATATTAAATGTGCTTGTAATGTGACAAACTGTGAAAAAGGCTTTATTCACTAATTCCTTAGATTATATCTTGGTTTGTTTTATTATCTCCTTCCCCTTTATGCAGTGACATCTTCACCAAGCTGTCCCACATAAGTGTAATTAGCTGCAGCGCCCCTGAGGCCGGGACGTGACTAATTGCGTTGATAAAAGAGCATTTATTAACTACGTTTCCCACAAGTCTTTGCTCCTTCCTTCGTTACCTACGCTTCGTGTGTGTTTTTTTTGCGAGGAAAGTAGGAATCCCACGTTGTCGGACAGTTTGGAAGCACAAGCGGAAGTGCGAGCAGCGGCTGGAGCATCGAGCGGGTCAAAGCGAAACTCTTCTGCGGGGATCAGGCTGCAGGATGTGGGCTCGGCTGGCGGTCACGGTCGGGCGCTCGGGACTCGGGCTGCGGGCTTCCAGGGAAGGGCTGCGGCGGGTCGCGGGTGCTGGATGTGCGGGGAGGACCCACCAGGAGACACGGGATTTCAGTGTAGAGGTAGTGGACTGCAGAGACGATTACAGGTTGACTAGTGTGGTCATTCTGGGAGACTGTGACTTATTTGAACAGATGATTGCTTTTTTGCTTTACTATGCAGGTTTTATATTCAATGTATTTAAATCTGTCAGCATAGACAGCACGTTCTATTTGAATGCAATCTGAAGCCCATTTTCTCAAAGTGTGTGTGTGTGTTTTTTTTTTTTTATAATGTGCAAGGTTTGTATCTCGTTATCAGCTACAAAGTTTTCTGTTTTTAAGTTCAAGGTTTTTCATTTTCTATGCAGCACCCCTCCACCCACCCACCTGTTTAGCCCCATAATGTCAAATACTTCAAATATTTGTAATGCGTAGTTCATGAGCATAATGAATGGCAAATAAAAAAGGGGGAGAAGACTCTTCTAAATCAGGGCAAGCCCTTTGAACCAAGGGTGGTTGTATCTTGCCCAGATTAACCCGTTCACCCACATTCAGGCCCAAATGCCCTCGTTTGCATAAAGAACCTGATTATATTTGTGGTTGCCATTGCTAAGTCCTCCCAAAACACGGTGCAGTGTGTTGATTTCTTGTTGCACCTTGTTTAGCAGCCATGCTGTTTTGAATTGTCCCAGGAAATCCTCAGATTGAGTCTGGCTGCTGCTGCACGTTTCAGTAATGGCAGAAGCCTGCTTTGCGGCAAGCGGCCTGTTCACGCAGGCATAACGTACATTGGTCCCAGCAGACTCTCTGTCTGCTTCACTTCACCGAGCTGCACAGAATGACTTTATTCAAACCACGAGTGTTATCCGAGCACGCTGATAAGCCCCCCCTTCACCAGCAGGCTTAAAGGTCACCAAAAAACAAAAACGAAGCAGAGGATGGGATTGTGACAGAAGAGGAGCTATCAGTGGAGCTGGTTATGGATCAGACTTTTGTTTTTTGCACATTTGCTCAATAATGCTGTTTTGTTACTGAGGTGTTTTTTTTTTTTTTTTTTTTTTTTTTTTTTCCTTGTAAAACATTCCTCCATCTTGGCTTGGATGCATTTTATAGTTGTACAATGTTTGGTTCCTTGCAAATGGAACCAAACAGCTCTTTTTACTCTGACACCCCTGAATGGAATCCAATGCAATCTATAGGCTTCAAAAGTCCCCCAATTCTAACAGGGCCCAGCAGGATTTAAATTGGTCTCAGCGTATATCTAGATGTTCAGTGAAGGCCTCTCCCTCAGCAGGGAGAAAAAGGAGCACAGCAGAACGGTCAAGGATTAAGCTATTGAGACGTTTAAAATCGGGGGGGGGGGGGGTTCGAGTATTAAAAACAATATTCCAAACTTTGAACATTTCACTGGCCACAGTTCAGTCTGTCTGAGAACAGAGTATCAAGACATGGCTGTCTTCCAAAACTGACAGGCAGGACAAGGAGAACCTTTATCAGAAAAGCAGGCAAGAGCCCCATGGTGACTCTGAAGGAGTCTGATGTAAAGTTTGCCACAAGATATGTAGAAGACGCAGCAAGGGATGTGGAAGATGCTCTGGTCAGATGAGACTGAAATCAAAATCCTGTAACATGAAACTGAGTGTGGCAACGTCACGCTCTGGGGTTGCTTCCCTGAAGCAAGTACAGAGAAGCTACTCAGTTGATGGAGTGAAATACAAGACGATCCAGGGAGGAAACCTGTTGGCGGCAGACTTGAGATTTGAAGGCTGGTGCAAACAGACCTAAAAACCGCTGGCAGCTGTAATGAAATAAAAGTTGGCTTCACATAGTTCAGACTCAGAGGGGTGCTGAATACAAACCATACTTTTCAGCTCTGTACCTGTAAGAAAATTGGACAACTACATGTAACTTTCCCTCCAGTTCACAATGACGCACCCCCTTGTATTGGTCTTTTGCAACGCTTTATATTTCTACCGTCTTCCCTGTATTGACCCGTGTTTCTGCTAACGCTGCGGACTCGGTCTGTTGCTTTCTTCCCCACTCTCCTCCCAGGCGGCCGTGAAGAAAACCCCACTCTTCGACTTCCACAGGTACCATGGCGGAAAGATGGTGGAGTTTGCAGGCTGGAGTATGCCTGTCCAGTACAAAGACACTCACATCGTCTCACACATGCACACCAGGGAGCACTGCTCCATCTTCGACGTCAGCCATATGCTGCAGGTGAGGCAAGCGGGAGGACATGGCTGTGTTTGCTGGTTTGAAAGGTGTTTGCTCTTACAGACCTACAGCCCAGTCCTCCAGAAAAAATGGGTCCTTTTGACTTATTTAACCGTAGCTGTTGTGCTTCATTTCGTCTCTTCTCAGACCAAAATCCATGGCAAAGACCGGATAAAGTTCATGGAGTCTCTGGTGGTTGCAGATATCGCAGAGTTGAAGGACAACCAGGTAGATGAGTGATCACCTGGTACCGGTTCTTATCTTGCACATCTGTGTCATTATTAGATGATCTGTTGCTGAGCTATCATGAACGGTGCAGAAGGAAGGCTCTAAAAAACAGAAATCTTTCATTTGTTTGACTACATACTTGTACATTTCTCATTTATTTAGCTTATCTAAGTCTTTAATAACCTTTCAAAATGTGATTGAGAACTTTATTCAACTACATAGCTCTAGCTTTTTTTTTGTGACATTGCAAATCCTAAATAGATCTGGAAGCTCCATGATTGGATGATTTAATGTCTTAGAAGAGCTTGTCCATACAGAGAATGAGTCTGTGCATTTACCCTTAAATCCTTGCTCTCTAATCCTTCTACTCCACGTCTCCTGACCTCCCAGGGTACGCTGTCCCTCTTCACTAATGAGAAAGGAGGAATCATGGACGACCTCATAGTGACAAAGACAGACCAGGGTTACCTCTACGTGGTCTCCAACGCTGGCTGTGCCGACAAGGACTCTCTTCACATGAAGGTGAAGGAAGGCACGCCGGCAGACCAGCCTGGAATCGCCTGGGAAATGTCTGATGGCTGTTTGTGTGTGCTTTGATGTTCAGGCCAGACTGGCAGAGTACAAGGCTGCCGGGTTAGATGTGGACCTGGAGTTCATTGATGAAGCCCTGATTGCTTTGCAAGGTCAGTCACTTGGTCTTTCTTTTACTCTCCATTGCTCCATCTTAAAATAGCTTTCTTTTTAGTTCTTCCTCAATAAGTTTCACATGCAGTAAATTGCTCTCCGTCCACATCCTTAAGTTTTAGTCCTTTTGTGTCATCAGGTCCCACCATGGCTCAGACGCTTCAGGCGGGACTGAAGGAAGACCTCAGTAAGCTGACCTTCATGACCTCCGCCCTGGTCACAGTGTTTGGTATTCCTGAGTGCAGGGTGACGCGCTGCGGATACACTGGAGAGGACGGTGTGGAGGTGAGCGTCTGTGTTCCTGGAGTTAAATCTTGCAGATGCAGACTTTTGTTCATTGATCTTTTTCTCAGGCCTTCCCCAGAACGTTCACAACTGCAAGCTAAATGTGTGAAACTCATAAAACGTGTCACCTCTAGTCAAAGCTTGCATCAACGGTGAAACGTCTTTGCCCTGACAACAGCAGCTTACATGTGTGCGTTTTGGGATTATCTGAGAAGAAACACCACGGTGCCTTTTGGAAAAGTATTCGTATCCCTTTAAATTGTTTAAATCTCGTGATGTTTTCCGCTGATCCAGTACTCTATAGGGCAACATTTTGCTGCAGTTACAGCTGCAAGTCTTTTTGTTTTTCTATCTACTCGCCACGCCTGAAGATTGAAGTTGCGAAACAGCCCTGTGTGAGTATATGCTGTTTCCTCTTAAAACCGATAAAATTGCTAATTTAGAACAGAAGTATCTTTATTGCCCCACAGTGGGGAAAATTTTGAGCAAAAACGCATGGAAAAAAGATACCAGACTTGCACACTATATTAAATATGTGTAAAAAAAGCTTATTTAAAATTAAGCTGTAAAGCTAAAGAGAAGGAACTTATCTGAAAGGGGAAAATACTGCACAATTAGTAATGAGTACTAAGGCATATTCGGGTAAAAATCTAATGTTTAAATTAAAATATGCTGGTGAAGCTTCTCAGTCGTCCAGGTCATGATCAGTCTGAAAAGTTAAAAAACTGGACTTCTATTCTGAAGCTGATGTTTCGCTTCCCATCCCAAGTTAAAATGACAGAAAAACATCTGATTTGCAAAACGATGAAAAAAACTGCAATATGTATGACTGTACAAACACTAAAATGTGTTCAAATAGACATTAGTATCTCAGAGACCGCATTGATTTTTGAACAAATCAGAACCTGTGCGACTTATTCAATTGTATTAATATAGCGCCAATTCACAACATGTCATCTCAAGGCACTTTACGAAGTCAAATTCGATCAAATCATGCAGACAGATTGGTCAATAAGTTTCCTATCCAAGGAAACCCAGTAGATTGCATCGAGTCTTGACAAGCAGCATTCACTAAAAGAGCAAAAGAGGCCCTTTACACCCCACCACCTTCCTGGTCTGAGCTTTCTGCTCCACCTCATTAGGCCATTTTTGTAGTTTGATAGTAGATGTATGAGTATTTAATGGCAGGGCAACTTTTTACACTCAAATTGCTTTAAAAGATGTCGACAACAGAAGACTTATCCCTTCAGCCTTACGCGTTCGAGTAGAGTGTGGCGTAATACTCCCACCAGCTGAACGTTTTCACTGATCCACTTGGCTTTCTATCCCACTCTCCCAAAAAGATCATAACAGAGTGCCCAAGTCATAGTTCTCCTGTTAAGTTACCCACCTGAGCTGTGGAGGCCTGCAGTTCCTCCAGAGTTGGTAGATGTGGGTAGGTCTGAGAGAGGGAGATGATTGGAGTTTGTGTTTTCCCACTTTGATTCCTGATATAGAAACCATTGTCTAAGCATGTAGAGGGCTGCCGTTATAGTTGGTCCTCTGTCTGTGTTTTCCAGATTTCTGTTCCTCGTTTAAGAGTGGTTGAGCTGGCAGAGAAGCTGCTTAGCAACAGTGAAGTGAAGCTGGCCGGTCTGGGAGCCAGAGACAGTCTTCGGCTGGAGGCGGGACTATGTCTCTACGGCAACGACATAGATGAGACCACCACGCCTGTGGAGGCCAGTCTTGTTTGGACGATAGGTTAGATTTTATTTCTAAGTCTACTTGTTGTCAAATGCAGCATATTTAAACTAAAATCTAAGTAGACACATAGAGCTACATAGACATGTTTAAGTGGAGGGCCAATTCACGTGGACCTGAGCGAGGCGCATAATGCTCTCTCCACTTTATCTTTTTTAGATGTTTTTTTTGTACTTGATAAGGTCTATCTTTTTTTCTATGTAACAGAAACCTGCTTTATGAAACCCTTTTAAAAAGGCTCCATTGCTTTTCCTTCACTCACAGGGAAGCGCCGGCGTCAGATGAAGGATTTCCCAGGCGCAGACATCATTGTCCCGCAAATCAAAGCCAAGACGACCAGGAAAAGAGTTGGACTGGTGTCCACCGGTCCCCCAGTGAGACAGCACACCCCCATCCTCAGCCCCGATGGACAGGTCATAGGTGAGGAAGTGGTAGGGAGCTGGGCACTTTGGCACTTCAGAGATTCAAACTAAGAGTAAAATCATGTGGCGAGAATAAAGAAAATAAACAGATTAAGATATACAATTGCATATATATTATATTTTAATCAGTAAATCCATTGTTGTTGTAGTCCCAACTGTCTAAAGTAAAATGACCACAAGAGGTCACCAAAGTCTTTCCCTAACTAGCCTTAACCCTTCACAAACAGTACATCTGAAAATCATACATAACATCCCATTTTTAATAGTATGACATTTTATTAGTCATATTATGAGTTTAAATATTTTCTCCTTTACAAAGAAATGAGTTGTAATTTCTTGATCTAAGCACAAACCAATGCCCACACAGTTTTTGCTTTTTTATTATTGGCTGATTTGCAAGAGTTTTCTCAACTAATGTCAGACTGGCTGTCCCATAGCTTTGATTTACCTTTACTGACTCCTTCCTCGTCCAATATAGGGGAAGTGACCAGCGGCTGTCCCTCTCCCTGCCTGAAAAAGAACATCGCCATGGGCTACGTGGATGCAGCTTTCTCCAAGAACGGCACAGCCCTCCAGGTTGAAATCAGGAAGAAAACAGTCCCGGCAGTAGTCAGCAAGATGCCCTTTGTTCCCACAAGCTACTACTCTGGTTAGGAGACACACCTTCTGCCATTGTGTCTTATTTACTGCTGTTTTCCCCCTGGTGTCTTACTCCAGCAATACAAGACCAATTTGGGATGCAAAACTACTTCCCTGTGAGTGTGAAAACACCAACTGAAATGTGGTTGGTGTACAGCTGTGATCAGCCATATTTAATACAGGAAAATCAAAGAAGATGCAAAGAAAAGACAGAAGTTTTGCCACTGTGCAGACAGTATCCTGAATTAAACAAATTAATAAGCTTGATAGCCTGGTTTAACCTGTGGTTGGATGTGTTGGGATTGAAGCAGGTGACAGATGAGAGTACATGTAGCGCATGTTAACAGTTTATGTCAGCGCAGTAGAAACTCATTGAGAACATATTTTAGGTGCTAAGTTTTGACGATACTAATCAAACTGAACAAACATGGCAAAGAACGACCAAATTTGTAATCCCCTCACCCCCACCATTTTATAAATATTTTTTCTGTATCACATGAAGCCACCTTTTGTTTTTTTATGGTGGATGTTTGTACACTTGCACCCACTTTAACAGTTAAAGTAAATTTCTATATTGCACTCACAATGGAAGGAAATGTAGTAAAATGACTCTCATAGAGAGCATCTTTAAGGTGGAGGTCACACTTAATAGTTTTGCTTTGATCAGAGGTGATGTTCTGTATGTGTCATCTGGCCCAAACGGGGATCAGAACCACAATCAATAGAAATGGGGTGTAATACAAGGTTTTCCAGCAAATGTATGCAATTATGAGATTTTTGCCTTTTTATGAACATTTATATCCATAATTCATGGACGTTCTTAACCACTAATCTATTTGTTGAAGTATGAGGGTAGAAAATGAAAGGATGAGACAGACGATGCAAATTGACTCAGTCTTACAGGTGACACTGTGTGCGACCCTAACAAAGACCAACATTGTGTGAATTAGAATGCATCATGCATTTGCACATTTTTGTCTTAGAATGCTGTTATACTGCCACTGTCATATATTTCCTTTTACAGTATAGTTCTAAACAGGCATGATGGGGTTTATGATGTGATGTCATTTGTATATTTTGATACTATCAATTCACAATGCCTTTAGCTGAAGTGTATTAATAAACATTGAAAAAATGCCAAAGTGTTCACACTAACAAACTGGTCTGTTTTTGTTCAAATTTTAAAAATTAGAAATTGTAGTTTTTGTTAAGCTTAGATAAGTTCAGTGGGACAATAATGGTCTAATTTATCAGCCCTTTGGCCACTAATAAAACTATTTGGTAGGTAATTGGAGCTTTGTCTTTTGACACAAGTTCTAAGAGGCCTGGTAAAACGTACTACTGACTTATAACTTGAAGTCGTGCTACTATGTGGGGAAACCTGGGCTTTCATGTATTGCCAAAAGTTTGTGTAAACATTTTAAATTGTATTCTTTTGAAGACTTTTATCAGAACAATTTACAACAGCAATTGCATATTTAAGTTTCCCCAACATGATTTTAAAATTTCATGACAAATTCAAATATGTACAAATGACTAAAAGTACAATTTCTTATCTCCAGTCCTTTTTTTTTTTTTTTTTTTTTTTTTTTTTATAAAACGTGTAACCAGACTGGACAGCTTCAGGGTCTGCTGAAGTGTGCTCCAGCTGGAGGGCCTGAGAAGGCCTTCTTTCCCCAGCTCTGTGCGAACAGCTGGAACTCTGAAGGAAGCAGTCCTGGGAGTGGAGAAAGCGGTTATATGCCTCAAGTCAATTTGACTTAAATGTTGTGAATTAACCAGTCGAAATCTTAAAGCCTTGTCATCGGGCTTCCAAATTGTTCAGAAATCTTAGTGAATGAAGTAATATAAAAACAGAGATTTTGATAGTGTTTTTGTCTTTTTAAAATTCAGAAGTTGACATACATTTTATTACATTTTTTTATTTTTTTTAACTGTATGGCTTGACAAAATTTTTATATATATATATATATATATATATATATATATATATATATATATATATATATATATATATATATATATATATATATATATATATATATTTTTATACCAGGACATGTCATTTGAATCCCATATTAAACAGGTTTCCAGGGTTTCCTCTTTTTTCCATCTCTGGATTATGGCCGAAATTAGAAACATTCTGTCCAGGGGTGATGCTGAAAAACTGGTCCATGCATTTGTTACTTCAAGGCTGGACTATTGTAATTCTTTACTATCAGGAAGTCCACAAAATGCATTTTGAAGCCTTCAGCTGATCCAAAATGCTGCAGCAAGAGTTCTGATGAAAATCAACAAGCAGGATCATATTTCTCCAATTTTAGCTTCCTTTTATTGGCTTCCTGTTAAATCAAGAATATAATTTAAAATTCTTCTTCTAGCGTATAAAGCCCTTAATAATCAAGCTCCATCATATATCAGAGCTCTGATTACCCCGTATGTTCCTAACAGAGCACTTCACTCTCAGACTGCAGGTCTGTTGGTGGTTCCTAGAGTCTCTAAAAGTAGAATGGGAGGCAGATCCTTTAGCTATCAGGCTCCTCTCCTGTGGAACCAACTCCCAGTTTTGGTCCATGAGGCAGACACCCTGTCTACTTTTAACACTAGGCTTAAAAAAATTCCTTTTTGACAAAGCCCATAGTTAGAGTGGCTCATGTTACCCTGAGCTACCTCTACAGTTATGCTGCTGGAGGTCATCAGGGTCTATTTTTCTCACTCTGAGTTGTCCTTCTGTTCTCCAATTTGCATTGTGTTATTTTAACTTTTTGTTCCGTCAGTTTTTTCTCTTCATAGTAGGTACACGTGGTATGACATTCTGTTAGCTGTGAGATCATCCAGGAGAGACAGGTAATGACGTTTTGTGTAGTGACGCTATATAAATAAAATGTAATTGAAAAATGTCAAAGAAGAAAAACTATTATTCTTGGATTTAGCCAATAGAATAAATATTAGTACTAACTGGCTGAAAACGTTTGGTTGGATTGAATGTTAGTGACAAAAAAGGGTTTCTTTTTGAACACGCCACCTCTTGGTTATGTATTTTTAGACAGTTTCAACCACAGACATGAATACGTAGACGCTGCGTTCTCGGGTGAGAGGCGTGCCGACAGAGCGGCCATCTTAGGTCAGACCTAGCTGCGCTCAGAGAGAATACAAGTCAATTCAGAAAAATGTACTTTATGTTTTCAGACACTCTGAATGCGGTGAATTCTCACCCGATTTCCAGATAAATCAACTGAATGAAACGTCACCCCTTTAGGGGCTACATAGGACCAATTGAATGAAATTAAATTATTGTCTAACTTAATATATAATTTCGATTTTGTATTGAAAGTAAGCAAACTTCCAGAGCTACGTCCCAGGACGCCCTTTTACTTTTACTCCGCTTATGGGTGCGCAAATAAAAGGATAGGCCTACTAGAAACCAGATCCTGGGGAATTACTTTCCATAAGTAAGATTTTATAATAGATATTCCTCATGCTTTACAGTTACAGTTTTTCTGGCATAAACACAATATGTGCTAATGGGTAGCAGGGATGGAAGCAGAGAAAAGTACATTAAACACCAAAAACAAACAAAATGGTCCTAAATTACTGGATAGACATGATTTGTGGTGGGGGGGATATTATACAGTTTTTGCTATGATTTTGTAATGTATTTGATTCTTAGATGCGTAAGGTTTTTTGTTGATTTATTTCCCCCCAGATTGCGGTTTGTAATATATAATTTTTAAATGCTGTTATGAGCACCTCTGCTCTCACTTGTCTGTATATAGTTTTGCTCCTATGTAGATCAGTGCTGTTGTCTGTAGATCGGTGTCTGTGTATATAGCCTATACATACAGTATATATATATATATATATAGGAAGAAAGAGAGAGAAATTTATGTGTGTATAAATTGTGTGTATATTAGATTAATATATAACTGCAAAATATGTAAGTGCATGTACATTTTTCATCCAGTTTGACTTTAATTTAAATAATTTTGGTTCTGAATAAATATATGTAATCTGTCTGAAATGTCACGAGCGTTGTGAACATATGATTAAAATGAGATCTGAGCTGCCTCCTATTCATTTTGACAGCAGATGTCTGATCTGTGGTCTGACCAAAGATGGCCGCCATGTAGGCACGTCGGCCCAGCGGCCGGCATTGTACAATGGGGCGTCTACGTATATGATGTCTATGGTTTCAACAGCAGAGACATACAAAAAAAATAAAAAAAAATAAATAGGGATGCAATTAATACGGGTTGTGTGCGGATTTTTTAAAAAAGTTTTATACATTTACAGGTTTTGGCGTCACATTCCGCAGCCTGTCTCTATGACCTACCCGGAAACGGGGGATATCGGTATGACCGACCGAATCTGGCAACCCACGGTCGCCGGTTGGTTCGGTAGTTACTGCGGGGAAGATGGTGGACCTGGTGACTGCAGCGTGCTCCGAACTCCGTCCAAAACACTTCGAGAAATATTTACCATCTCAACCTGGCGTTAGGTATAGATTACCCGGGGACAATCACAGATAATACACAGAGAAACGCGACAACCCGGAGGACCCATCCCGCTCTGGATCCTTTCTTTTTCCGGGAGAGTAGCAGCAAAAAAAAAAAAAAAAAAAGCAACGTGGTGGGTTGGTGCTCGTCGCGGACGCTAAAAGCGAAGTGTCAGCGCCAGAGTAAACGCGGTGGCGTCTTTTTCCTGGCTTTCCTCTCATAAACAGGAGTCCAGGCCGCCGGGGTAGCTCAGACAGCCGTGTCTCTCTCCGTCTCTACGGCTGCCCAACAACGGCGGAGCGGACCTGAAGGAGGCTAACAGCCGCTGCTACCTCAGCTAGCTTCGTGGTGACCCGGGAGGAGCTGCCCGACATGCCGCGGAGTAAAAAAGGGAAACGTGGCTCCAGTAAGCCGGGTGAGTAGTCGTAGCGGACACGGAAACCTCCCCACTCAGCTTTAAATACACCAGAAATCCACAATAAGCAGGAAGCATACGCTGCAGGCTGGAGCTCCGGTTCAGCCCGTTTAAAGCCTGGGAACATTGCGGCTGTCCATGTGGCGACAGCAGCCTGTTGCTGCTCCCGCTTCACCTGCTACCCCCATGCTCTCTGCTGTGGTTAACATGAACGTGTCTGTGTTGTTAGAGCCCAGTTTGTTTTATTTTTATATCTTTTACAAGCTGACCACTGTATGTTCAGTCGTTTTACCATTTGTTATGATTTTTTTAACGTTTGTCAAAGGGTCAACTTAAGCGTTACGTGCGATTTGTTTTGGCCTGTCGCATCTTTCAGCGTAGAAAAAGCAAAAAAAAAAAAAAAAAAAAAAAGAAGGAAAAAGAGCTTTTGATTAAGTTTCAGCATATTTACAAATGAATGCAGAAATGTTAATTTCTCATAAATGTAATACGGGCGTTACTGGTGCACCGAGCTGAGATCCTGTGGTAGATCAAAACTCAAGATGCTGAAAGCGTTTCCGATTTCTGTGTAAGAACTCTAAATAAGACGATTTTAAAATAGGGTTTTTTGTGCAATAATAAATGCAGAATCTTTTTTCTTTTATAGACTGATAAAACAGATTTTTTTAAAATGCTATTTTCACTAAAAAGCAAAGCATAGGACAGTAAAAAAAAAAAATACCCCACGTGGGACAGAGCCATCTGCACCAGTAAAACAGCTACAATCAGCTACAGATGCACAGCAAAGGTTACACCCAGAGATCTGGATCAGAGATGTTTCTCTTAATTTGCTCTGATAGGTGGTCAGCGTGGCAAATTTATATAAATATCCTTTAATGAAAATCACATTAAGGTTAGCCTTGAAGGTTTTTTTCTTATTAAAAACTGCAACCTTTATAAAACAAATCCCTTGGGCATCTTTTTCTTTTCTGTGTTATCGTCTTAAGAAGAAATGGGATTGGTTAAATTGGTAAGTCAAACCTTAAAGAAAAGTAGAAAAAGCGATATTTGGTCGTGAAAAGCCTGTTAAGTTCACCACTAACTGCAACATGTTGACTTTCTAAGAAAGATTGTGGCTCTCTAACTTTTGCAGACCACAGAATAAAGCAGCATAGCGCACCATGAGAAAATATTGGAAGTCTTTTCACAAAGGGCGTTTAAAAATAGATAAATGTGTTCAAGCCTGATTCTTAGTTTGATAAGCTGGTCATGATCCGGTTCCGTCCACCAGTGTACAACTATCTGATTCAAGCCACTGAAAGTCACATTTTTGGTGGATCTCTGATGAATAAACCCGCCGCACTTTTCTTCTCCTGTCTTAATACATTTTACCCATGACAGTTTTGCTATTTCCTTAGATTACATGTTTTAAAATTGGGGCCGACTTAATTTATTACACTAATTGTCACGGTGGGCTTCAAAACGTGGAGATGCATTTGAAAGAGATTCTCAAACAAAGTGGGATGAATCTTTCTGGTGCCTTGGGTGTTTGCATTATTACTACAGTGTACTCTTGCACGATTAAGCGAACACACGTAGGGTCAACGTGAACTGCCTGTTATTTTTAGCCGCCGTGATAGCATGCTGCTGCTGCGGCGAGTTGCACAGTCAGTTTTCAGGGCGCTGAGAATCAAAAAGCCGGGCAACAGCTGCAGGTGGGTCACACATAGCTGCACTCACAGGTTTCTGACGTTGGACGACAGCGATGTGGACCTTACGTGTTCCTGTTTCAACTTGTTCAGGTTTAATGTAGGGCCGGTGCTCTGGAAGCATGGCTCTGTTCACAGAAATGTACAGTTACAAGGAAATAAACCCAGGCATCCACAGACTAATTAGATATGGTGCTGCCGAGAGGTTGTTGAGGATTTGAGCGCTGGCGTTCATGTCTGACGAGCTGAGTTTAGTGATTAAGAAATGACGCTCTCTTGTGATGTTTTTCTCTCCATCACGGTCATCCCCCATTTTCCCCTCCTATATTCTTCCATTCACAATTTTTATTCCCCATCCACATCCATTGTGTGTGGAACATCCTTTTGGTCCCTTCGCCCATGTGTCTCCCACCTCCATTAGGCTCTCTGCGTCAGGAGGTTCTGCAGCTGCAGCTTTCAGCTAAAGGATCGGTCAAAGGTAACTTCTCTGATTCCTAGCGTCAGAACCCCGTTGAGCTCGAGTTTATATATATATCTATATATATATATATATATATATATATATATATATATATATATATTCTATTGTTATTTTAGTTGGGTGTGAATATCTAACAACTAAATTTTTAGCTGTAAATTATTTTTGTGGTCAATAGTTATGCACTTGACTAACCGTAGATATATCCATGATATAAGTCGTTTGTTTGCTTGATTGGATCATATATATAAAACAAGGAAGTGCTGAGATGCAGTTTTTAGTTTTACAGTCACAGGTGACGATGTCCCCAGCCTCAGTAGTACCAGCTTGGCTGGCTCAGAGCTTCGCCTCAGGTGGTAACAGAAAAGCATCCGGCGGATAAACTGGAAAGGCAACAAAGGCTGGCCTGCCATGTTTAAAACATGCTGCGTTATGGCAAAACTCTTTTTGGTGCAACTGACCAGACCCTAACTTGTTAACCGCGTGTCAGCACTAAACTAAATGAAGTTTAACAACATCTGAACTAGGGCTGGACGATATAGGAGAAAAAAAAGCATATGGGTAAAATAGAAATCATGTTGATCGATAACAATAATCAACAAATTCAAAGCATAGATTTTAAGCCTAGCTCTGGCTGTATGCTGTTGCTTAACGACCTATTTGTAGGTACTGAACACACAAACATTGAACTCAAACTCAAGCCTTTTATTCAACTTTTTTTAAAAAGGAAAAAAGAAAGCGTGCTCTCTGAACTCTTTGAAAGGGGCGGAGCTTGGTGACGGAGCGTTCCTGGGTCTGATTGTGATTGGTTAGGAGGACATAATGACTGTAATATTAACCTACATGACTACAATGTAAAAGGAAAACTGTTATTCTATTGAACTTTTTATTGCCCCTTTTTTCCCCCTATCATCGATATATGTCTGTCGATCGATGTATATCGTTATTGAATTATCGTCCAGCCCTAATCCGAACTCTCCCCTCATTCAACCCATTTAACCATTGGCTACTGAAAGCCTTGCACAGGAGAAGCTAAAATAAGGTGTTGGGCAGCACTCCCAGTATGGTTCCCAGTTCTTAAAGCAGTGAGTGTAGTGCTGTGAAGCGGTATCTGGCTTATATGTGAACAAGATTGCAGTGTATGGCCACTGGGTGATAAGGACCGGACAAAGGGGAGAGAGCTGCAGCCAGCTGTGTAGCTGGTGTGGTTCTCTGAGTGAGGAATAAAAATGAAAGGCAGTCTTTGTTTCTTAGTGCCTGTCTGTCTATTTGTACAGGCATCTGAAATCACAGCAATCCTTTTTGTCTACTGAAATAAATTTACAATTAAGGCCATTTTTCAGGAAGCCATGCTGTGATATTTGGGGAGCGTGACCGAGTGCCGGAGCCTTGTCGATCGATAAAAGTTGACACGTGAGTTTGTGGCTGGCAGCTCCCGCTTCAGATAACTGGGCTGTGTGTGCGGATGGGTGGGTGGGTGGGTCGGCGTGGGAAGGCGTGTGGCTGTGTGTAGGGCTGCAGAGGAGTAAGCAGGGAGCGATCAGGAGTTTAAGGATGCTGATCCAGGCTCACAGTGTGCATTAATTACCGAACCATCTTGTTGAAGTCTGGTGAATTGCCACTGAAGGCACATTACAGACAATTTTGTTTAGGCCTTTAAAGTTGCCGAACACATTTTGGAGGTCTGATCCAGTGATCAGATAGCAGGAAGTTCTGGGTTTGATCTGCTTGTGTGAGCACTGAGATGTGAAATAATCAAAACAGGAACACAGCCTGCTGTACTTTCACAGAGCCTTATCAGCAACCTGATCTTGTTTGTGTCACTGTGTATGTCAAGTCCCTTTTTAACAATGAAGCTGTAGGAAAAACTACCCTCAGGTTTAAATAAAAGGCTTCAGGCAACAATGAATCTAAAACTGGGTCGGCCCAGGTTTAAATAGCTGAACTTTCCCCTAACTTACTCAGGTTACACATCCTCATTCCATTTTTTTATTGGTTGGTTATGTGTTATTTTTTACTTCCTGTACCCAGGTGGAAATGTCTATAAGAGGAAATGTGACTGAATTTGTAATTCCTGCCAAATCTTGTGGTTTCTATTTAGTTTGGAATTAGTCGTGAAGTGTTCATAAAAACCGAATCACATCAGCTGGCATTTAAAATAAAAGCGGTTTGCTCTGCTGCGGCGTGAGTGATCCCTGGATCCCGTTCAGCAGGAACACAGCAGGACCATTGTGGAGCTTAAACACCGAACGAGGGTGCAGATGAACGGCCCCTCTGGTCTTCAGTAATCCCACCAACAGTGGAAAGTCCTGAGCCAGCAGGAACCTGAGAGCTAGCTTAGCTTAGTTTAGCTTAGCCCGCTCCTTCCTCCGCCCCACGTGGCCGAGCTGTGCTGAACCAAAATAACTTCTGCACCAAAGAGCGTTGCTGGCAGTGTGAGCTGGTGGCTTCTCACTGCGGTGCGTTTACTGATCAGACAAGAGGTGGGCTTGTTACGAGCTCAAGATTAAAATGTCCCATTCTGGTCACCAGCTGACTTCTCTTTGTGTTTCTGTTCAAACTGTGGAGCGCCTTGACGCTGGAAACCGGCCGATGTCTAGTCAAGTGTCTGGAAGAAACACATATTGTTGATAGTGTAAACGTGCATTGCAAATGAACTTGGGATTTGTTCCGTGTAAATTTACAAGATTTTAACGATGATTTATTTTGCACTGCAAAAAGGGAACTAAAAGTAAGGAAAAATTTCTTGAAATTAGTGTATTTTTCCTTGATTTTAGGAGCTAAATAAGACTATTTGCCAATGGAATGAGCATTTTTTACCTGTAAAATAAGATAATTAGATATCCTGCACTTGAAATAAGATGATGGAGATGAATTGTTCCTATTTTAAATGCAAAATTCTTATTCCATTGGCAAATAGTCTTATTTACCTGCTCTAATCAAGGAAAAAATACACTGATACCAAAAAAAATTCACTTACTTTTAGTTCCTTTTTTGCAGCGTGTTGTCAGCTTTCATAGATTTCAGATGTTTTCCAGCACGGTAAAGAATGCGCCTCTTTTTCTCTGTAAAAGTAATTAGCTCGCTCTACAGCTTCCTCTGGGCTCCAACTCTACTCTTGGTCCAGTGCTGCTCCCCTAAAGCACAAACCTTTGTTCTACCCTGACGCTGTACCAGCATCTGCTGGCGGGGAGCTCGTCCGTTTCCCCGGCTCCTGTCATGACAGCGCCTGGTTTTAAGCCGCTTTTCTCCCGGCTTGTGGAAATGCCAACCAGTGCTGGTGATGACGGTACTAACGTCTGCTGACTACATCTACAATCATTCCCACCCTGTTTTCTTCTCACTTTCTATCAAAAGGATTAATGGATCCCCGTCTTTTTCCCCCAGAAGTTTCACTTTTTGTGTGTTTGTTTTCCCCCTCCAGGCGTTAAAAATGGGATGAAGGGAGAGTCTGCTGCCAGCGATGATGAGCTGACATCCGACATCCTTAGCCACTACAGCAGTGCCAGCGAAACGGCTTCTGTGCTGGAAGAGGGCACAGGTCTGTAGCGACGTTACAGAACGCACACAGCAGCTTTATTAAATGACACAATGACGTCAAAGAGTTGTTTTTTTTGTTTTAACCGAGGTCTGTTTTTACTGTAACTTCTCTTTTCTGGGTTTTCTGAACATATAATGGGATTTTTTTTCCCCGTGACTTTATTTTAATGGACGTATCACTGTGGTCTCATGCAGGAGGTGAGCCGGTGGATGAGCAGACCGCACAGGAAGAAACGGAGGACAAGCTCAAGCAGTGTATAGACAACCTGATGGACAAAAGGTGAAGGTTTAATTGCCTTTTAACCTCTGCTTTGCTCCTCTAAAGCAGACAGCATGATGAAAGCATAATGGTGCGTTAGGGCTTGGCTATACATCCTTTAAAATGAATATTGAGCTTTGATTAATGGCCTGATGAGAGTTAGAATTTGGTTATTAGACAACTTGTCCGAATTAATGACTGGTAATAAGGAAGAGATGTTGAACAGACTTTATCCACTGAGTCATCTTTTAAGCTTATAGAAAGCTAGTTTGGCAGGCCGCCTTATAAAATGCCTACGAGAAGTTTGAAATCTCAAAAGTTTATGGCAGTAGAATCATGGAATAAAACTTTATTATTTGCCCTGCTGTCTTTTAATCTGGGTTGGATGTTATTTGGAACAATCATGGTTTCGCACATTGCCTTAAATAGTAATATTTTACACATAAAAGTAGCTTTTGATAATGGCTTTCTACGATAAAAAGATGCTTTCTCTAAAAGCGGGTGGATTTATGTAAATACATTCAGCCCTTTAAGCTGTGGTTTTTAAAACGAGTGGCCAAGCCGCAGCGTAACTTCATCATTCTCACCACCAATAAAGATTGTATCAGCCAACATCAGAATGCTCAGACTGACTAACGGAGGTCATGATGACAGAAAAGGGCTGTGGTCATGGTTTGTATTTTAGTCGCAATGTTCAACAATAATATTGTAACGTCATGTTTTCCTAAAACTGTAGCCCTATTTTCATCCGGTTGTTTGAAGGAGGGTCAGAGTCTGAGTCTCTGTTCATGTCATCTGCATTATAGGGTTCAACATTAATATAATGACAACAAATATATTCTAATTGTTGTGATATATTGAATTAAAAAAATCCCAAGTGTCCAAAAATGGGCCATTTGTATTGGGTATCACTCTGTTTTTCTCACTTTAATGTTTCACTCTCTTCCTATTTTTCATTCTAATGTCTCTCTCACTTTAATATCTCTTTCTCAGTCTGTCCTCTCATTTGTCTCACTCTAATACTTTAAATGTCCCACTCTGTAACCGCGTTTCCATCAACCTTTTTTGATGTATATTTTGAAGTATCACATTAGAACTGGTTGATGGAAACAGCAATAAAATCAAATTAACCCACTAAATTTCGCGAAGAAGGTTTTACTTTCTCTTGAGGTGGTTTTTGACTTTTTCAAAACCGAGTAAATGCGCTAAAGAGGAGATGGAAACACATTAATCGCATAAGTTCTGACGTAGCGAGCATTTACCTCACATGACTGATGAGCTGTTTGTGCTGTTTGTGTCTTCCTGACTGTTCCCATAACGCTCAAACAGGGTTGGAAGCAACAACAGGTACATGTGGACCAACGAAGAGACTCAAGCTTTTCTTAGCCTCATCTGTAAAAAAAAATAACAGCACATTCATTAAAACCTCGCTCCATTACTGATCTGTGCTCCATGGTAGTTTGCAACCTCTACTTCCTGTTTATTACAGCGTAACGTCAGTGTATGATGATATTACACTTCACCTTGCCTGGTTATATCCCTACAAACCATTAGATGGAAACATGTCAGAGTTGCTTTTTTCCGCTTGTCTGATTCTGACGTCTTGCTCTCCGTTTGTCTCTCTTCCAGTGCAAAGACCCGTCTAGCAGCCCTAGAGTCACTGCGACTAGCTTTCTCCTCCAGAGTTTTATACGACTTCCTGACAGGTCAGCGTCTCACCGTGCGCGACTGCCTGGAAAGAAGTCTCAAAAAAGGTAAAGATTTATATTGTCGATGGGTCATATCTTAGTTTTGGCTGCACCCAAAGTTGCTCATCATGTAATTAATATTTAATCTGATCTTTTCTGAGGCATCTTAAGACATTTTCTTTAGGGTGAAGCAGTTAGGTTGTCAGCAGCAGCCGTCCAAACCTGAATTTCTTCTTCTGTTGCCGTCATGTTTGCAGGCGGTGGAGAGGAGCAGGCAGCAGCTGCCGCTGTCTTTACCCTGCTCTGTATCCAGCTGGGAGGTGGGGATGAGGCTGAGGAGGGTTTCAAGTCGCTTCGTCCTCTTCTCACTTCCATCCTGAATGACGGTAGTGCCAATTTAGCTGCTCGTCAAAGTGTGAGTGATACCCACTTTCATGGAAATCGCCCTTTGCAATTTGATATGACGGAAACTCCTGGGGAAAAAGATGAAAACATGGTGTTAGCATTTTCAAAACCATCAGTTTCGGGCAGGACTTTATCAATAGACAATTCTGAAATGATTGTTTCCATTAATATACGTTTCAGACATGTCTTTTTCTACAGGCAGTTTTACTTTTAGATGAAAATGGCTGCTTTAAAAAGAGAATCACCATGGTAGCTGTTTCTGTTCAGCGTTACTGTTTGGGCAACAATAAAGGACAAACACTGTTTGTTGTCAGAGTGGAACTGAGCCATGACAAGCGGCTCTAGCAATAAATCATAGATAAAACACATTTATGTACATAAGTGGATGGGGTCAGAGAAGAAACTGTTTCTCAGTGTTTTGATGCATATCTGCTTATTTTTTGGTTCTGTTGTCTCATCAGTGTGCCCGGGCTTTGGGGATGTGCTGCTATGTCTCCACAGCAGAAGAAGGAGAGGTGAGATTAGTTTGTAACTTCTGTGCATAAATGGGTTTAGTTGATGCTGGGTTCTGTATTTTATTATTTTAAAACGTCTCCATATTGCTAATATGATCTCTGATTTATTGCAGGACTTGGTCAAGTCATTGGCTCTTCTGGAGAGTGTCTTCACATCTTCCTACCCTAATAGAGAAGGAACGCTGCCTACACCCAAACCTGGTATGCCCGGCCTCCACACGGCCGCCCTGCAGGCCTGGTCGCTGCTGGTCACCCTCTGCCCCGCTTCCAAACTAACTGAGCTGCTGGAACTGTGAGTAGAAAAATAAATAAATTAAAAAAAAGATATATTCCAAATGAAAAGGAGTAATTGATATTTTTTTGTTAAATAGAATGAGGAAAAGTCTATTTGTTTCCATCCGTTATTTAGCATCTTAAAGTGTTGATTTTATTCATCATCCCAAAAAAGTTCCACTGCAATAGTTTTCGTAGATCTTCATGGATTGTGGACATATGCTTTAAAATCATATTTCCACATCATATGCAGACAAGCTCATTGTTTTTTTTGTCTTTTTTAACCAAATAAAATTGACAAAGGCTAAACTGGTAACTATGTCCAGTGAAAGAAAAAAATTGGCATCTGGAAATTGATGCTGATTGACACATAGTGCTTGTTATGAGTGCTTAACAATCACCAGCATGCCAGTAAGTTGTGTACATCTGTGTAAATCTCCCCTTTGTTGACGTGATCGTTTCATATAGTCACGAGGCGTCAGACTCCAGTCATCGGCGGCCATTGTCCTGCAGCTTTTAGATGCGTCTGTGGTCCAACATCTGAATCAAACGGCTAAATAGTCTTGTCAACATAATGGCAGTTTCTAAGCTCTCACTAATGGCCTAAGGAGTTGATTCAGGTGTTTTGGAACAGAGAGACATCTTAAAGTCGTTGGACACTGTCCCTTGACGGCTAGAATTTGACACTAGCGACCTGGTCTGATGTACCACACTCCAAAGTTATGGTAAATGTAATTAGAAGGGAGTAATCTTTGCTTAATACTGATTCTGTATTCAATGTGCTCTTCGTAGGCACCTTCCTAAGCTGCAAGCTTGTCTTCAGAGCAGCGACGTCAACTACAGAATTGCAGTGGGAGAGACGATTGCTCTGCTGGTGGAGCTAGGCCGAGACATAGACGAGGTATACAAATACAGAAGATGTTGAAACAATAGATGACGAATGCATGCATTTATTAAATAATGGGATTTTACATTATAGACCTAAATAAAGTAGCATATCATTGTAAAGTTGAAGGAAATAGATGCATTTATAATGTGTAGAACAAAAACGTTTTATATGTGGTGTGTTTTGTATTCACCCCTTTATTCTGATGCCCCTGAATAGACTCCAGTTTAACCAACTGCGCCCACTTGTGTGTTGTTTAATCTAAGCATAGCTACAGATATTCTGTAAAGGCTTCAGAGGTTTGAACAAACATCATCATGAAGACCAAGGAACACAGACAGGAGAGGGAGGAAGTTTAAAGCAGGGCGCGGTTGTGAAATTATATCCTAACCCCCAGATTGCACATCCTCCGTGACTACATCCACCCGTTCTTCGTCGTTCTCCATCAATACGCAATATGGCTCCAATTTTCTGTTCTGATCCGGTCCGTCAGCCTCTGGACTGGTCAAGCTCCACAATTGCAATAATAGCAAACAGGAGAAAGATTGTCAACAGCATCCAGTTTGTCAAAGTTACATAGTTTAAATAGAGATTTACTACAAATTAAGTACATTTCTTTATATAGTCACAATAAAATGACCTGATTTATTGAAATATAGGATGCTAACCACTCTTTATGCACCAAATAAGGAAGCAGATTTGTCTTTTCAACATTTAACATTAAAACGTGGTAATCCCCTCCAAATAGATTAGCATTCTGCCTGTAATGACGATGATCACACGTGCTCTCCTCGGGCTCAAAGAAACTTTGGAGCGGATCTAGACGGAGTAAGCGTGGATGTAGTAGGCTTTGGTTTTCACGGAGGCGGTCTGGAACAGAACGGACACGTACAGGAATGGAGGATGTGGAATAATGGGGTAAAGGTCTGAACATCCCAGCCAGCACTTTTCAATCCATCCTGCTCAAATGTGAAAAGTCTGGCACCACCACAGACCTAGATGTGGCCGTCGACCTAAACTGACAGGCCGGACATGGAGTATCTTCAATGAGGCAGCTAGGAGGGGATTGGTAAATCTGGAGGAGCAGCATTGATTCATAGCTCAGGTGGGAGTAATTATTGACAGAACAACTATTAGTTGTGACCTACACAAATCTAGCCTTTATGGAAGAATGCACATAGATGCAAGAGCAATTGTTCAAAGTAAATAAGAAACCCCATTTGCAGCCATGTTGGGGCAAACGTCATTCAATAGGCTTTTATTTATAGAGACCCCGTCAACACTAAGTGCAACACAAAGTACTTTTGCAAACCAACCAAGAATCAACAGACACACCATAAATGCTAAATGTATAACACGCTTGCTCTTACACCAATTTGTCCTCTGGTTAGAAGAAACCAAAATGTAACTTTTTTGTCTTTTGTCTGGACGCACCTTCTCATTCAATGGTCTGTCTTTATTTTTATTTCTACCTCTGGGAACTCCTTCAAGACAGTTGGAAAACCATTTCAGGTGACCAACCTCACAAAGCTCACCGAGAGAAAGCCAAAGCAGTAATTAAAATAGGGGGGGTACATTATTTCACAATTTTGTGTTCAATACATAATTCTGTATACTTTTGAGTCAGAGTTTCAATGTCTTCACCATGTCACTGCCATGTAGAAAGTTGTAAAAATAAGGAAAGCCATTGAATGACAAAGGCGGGTCCAACCCTTTGACTGGTGCTGTATAAGCTTCACACTGTGTAAAAAAAGTTAACACTGCACATCCCCTGAACACACCATCTTCACAGTGAAATATGGTGGTGGTAGTGTCATGGTGTGGGGAGGCTTTTAATTCAGCCAGCACAAAGAAACTGTCCCAGCAGACTTAATAACAAATGTATAAACCAAATCTCTTCCTCTCACTTTAGTGATGCACTACTTTTTATTGGTTTATCACATATCACTTAAATACATTGACGTTTGTTGTTGTGTTGTGACAAAATGACAAGACTATCAAGGAATTCAAATACATCCGCAAGGCACCGTTAATGAGTTGGATTGAGCTTAACGAATACCTTGTCGCTCGTCTGATTGTGTGTAGGAGTTTGAGGTGGAGGACAGTGAAAGTCTGTGCGAATGTCTGAAGAGTTTAGCCACAGATGGCAACAAACACAGAGCCAAAAACGACAGAAGGAAACAGCGTTCCATCTTCAGGGAGGTGCTGCATTACATAGAGGTTGGTAACCGTCTCAAGTATTTTCAGCTTGGAGGCTTGGGCTCTCTTTGGTTTCTTCTACGTATCACTTTTTTAATTCCTGAGATTATGTTTTCGTTGCACAGAGTGAGGATTTCACAGAGGAGAAGATCAGGTTCGGGGTGGAGAGCGTTTACATCGACGGCTGGATGAGGAAAAGAATCTACGATGCCTTCAAGGAGACCCTAGAATCTGGAGTCAGACACCATCTACAGGTATGGGAACTTCAGGAGATTAGATACTGGGTCATTGATCCCAGATTGTTGGTAGACTTTTTTTTTTTGACAAACAAATATTTACATTGTACTTACAGACTTTTGGGTCTCAGTCTAAGAGTAAAATTTGAACCATTCAAACTAGAGTTGTTAAATGACAAATTGTAACGGCAGCCTTTGGTGATTAACCTGTTTGTGCAGCACAACCAGCTACTCCGGGACATCTTTGGCCTCGGACCGCCCCTCATCTTAGATGCTGCTACTATCAAAGGCACCAAGATCTCACGGGTAGAGAAGGTAACCAGCCCTCTGCTGTGTATTTTTTCAGTAGTTGTTCAAAATAGCAATTTAAAAGTGCTACAAGTAACTTTAATTTCCATTATTGAAATACTATGGGAAATCGGCACAAAAACCAGTTAAAGGCTTTTCTATTCAGAAAAGCAAAATAACCGGGTGCTACACCTTTATTTTGTGTCTGTATTTTTATCCTTGAATTTTTAGATTTGTTTCAAATTTGAAGCATTTTATAAATAAAATGAATTCTAATCGTTATTAGAAATGAAAACATGAACAATGTATCAAATCTATCATCAATCTACAGAAAGTGGTCAACAGTCTGGTTTCTTTACAAAGTTATTTACTGAATGAACTGAAAATTCTTGAAGATTTGGCTTCCCTGGGATGCACCGTTGATTTAATTTAATATCAGACCAATGGCAGTGATGTCATCTGCAAACTTCAGAGGCTTCACAGATGAGGCGCAATCATTTTTGTAGAGGGAGAGAAGAGGAGACGGGCGAGAACACACCCCTGGGGGGCGTCGGTGCTGATGGTTGTTGAGCGTGAGAAGACGCTCCTCAGCCTTACCTGCTGCTGCCGGTCAGTCAGGAAGCTGGTGATCCACTGACAGGTGGACAACAGCATCATGAGCTTCTGGTGGAGGATGACTGAGTTGATGGTGCTGAAGGCCAAGTTTCAACACCATCAACTCAGCCATCCTCCAAGGGCATTTCCTCTTTAACATAAAAGCTACATGACCTCTTCAGGTGTTTCATTAAAACTGATTCATGATCCCTGGTTTGCTGCCCTGGGATAGAGAACTCATTTCTCTCTTGTGGAGAATGCATAGGTCTTAAATAAGCTAACACCACAGTATGAGACGCGTCCCCATATCATGATACCTGAGCCACCATGCTAGACCCAAAAATAACCTGGTTTAAATCCATAAATGTTGCTCCATTTTCATTTATGCCCATCGACGTGTTCTTTGGCAAACTAACATTTTGAGTACGTTCTTTTCACCTGTTGGACTTTACGAGATCTTCTTGCTGTTAGCTTCGTTTGGCTTCTTCCAGTTGTCACAGTAATCACAGGTATCTGTGAACCTTCGTCGATCACCCAGAAACTCGTCATTGACTGAGACTTTACCATTCTGGCTGTCCTACGATCCTTGGCAATAGTTGTTTCTGTTCTGATTTCCATTTTAAAGCTTTTCAGATCATTTTAGTTGAGCAGGGTATAGTTGTTTTGGACATCTTCAAAGATTTCCCTCTGTCCAATCAACCTTTCTAATGAAAGTACACTGTCCTTCTGAACGAGGGAATTAAATATCTTATTTTGATCACGACTCTTACAGTTAATGATTCAACAGATTTAGCAGCATGTATGTAATGACTGTCGGTTCTGTTGGCTTTCTATAACTCGACTGCTTATGTTAGGAAATTATTTGCCATGTAGAGCAAACCTGCGACTGATCTGGTGTGCGATGTCTGAGTGTTATTGTTGCGAACTGTCAGTTTGGTGTTAAAATTCAGTTATAGTTCCCTAATGGAAATACTTTTCTTTATCTTTACCTCCAACAGCATTTATTCAACTCTGCTGCCTTCAAAGCCAGAACTAAACTGAGGAATAAAGTCAGGGACAAGCGCGCTGACGTCATGTGAGGGACGGACCTGAACGGAGGGAAGGGAATGGACGAGGAGCTAAGATGCCTTCGGATCTTCACCTGTCTGTCGGACACAAAATAAACTGGTGGTTTTTCACTCGTGCTCTTCATCCACTAAGGCCTTTATCTGCTATGAAGTCTTTTTGCCAGACCCGTTGAGTTGTTTTAATAAAAACATTTTGATGCTTTTTTTTATTAATAAGGAGCAGAACAGGGTTGAAATCTGATCCCGTCTATTAAAAAGTCAGATTTTGTGAAAAAAAAAAAAAGAGCCGAGAAAATGTTCTGCCAAGTCTCTTTATTGTACCGGACATCCGATTCCTCCTTTATTCCACTGAAAGTCCCATGTCTCTCACCCAGAGCGGCTTCTTCAGCAGCTAAACTTTCAACCTTTACAAACAATGCAACCTTTGGGAAAAATGTGCGTGGTGTGTGTGTGTGTGGTGTTTGTGTGTGCGTGTGTGTGTTTTATCTGACATTAACTTAACCACGAAATAACACACAACATATGAATCCAGAAGATGCCTAATTAAAAAAACCAAAATCAAAACATTGATATTGTCATCTCTGTATTGTTTTGCTTTTGAAAAGGAATTTTGATTTCAACTTTTTTGGGTGAACAATTGTATTTTACTGTTTTTAATTTATTACAAAAGCTGTAATAAGTGTTGTTAAAGAAACTTGAAATCATAACATGTTTACAGACAATTGTGGTTAAAGATGAGATGAAGTTTTTAGAAGTTTTCTTTTAGATGCATTTTTGACAAAGGTTGCTGGGTCATGAAATATTTCCATTTATATATTACAGATTTAAAGAGCACATGGATATATGGAGATATGTGTATAGGAGATGAATAATTTTATCATGTAAAGAACAGTAAATTCATACAAAGCTGCTGAAAAACAAGTTTGACTATGCTGTTTTTAAACAATGCAACAGTTCGTATTAAAAATCGATCTTATGGTTTAAATTCCTTTGGTTTAGTAAAATTAATGGCCGTCAAACTGTTGACAAACTAAAAGAAGCCGTGTGTCTTGTTGGTCGTACTTGTGCTGCAACACTTGGTGGGGGTGTCAAACGAACTAAAAAGCAGTTCAACATCTAGGATTGTTTTTAGTTATTTTAAACAAGCAATAGAGTTTTTTTGTGTAGAACCGAGGTCTGCAACCTTTACAATCCAAAGAGCCATTTTTACCTCAGTCCAGCTGAATAAGACTTTTTGACAGCCACAGATGTTGCATGACCTTTAATTTAAATTTAAAATGGTTCATAAATACTGCAGGAAATGTTTGTCATTTTTAAAGAAACATAATTTTATTTCTATTTGTTTTGAAATAAAGAAAATTATAAAAAGTTACATGAATGGATACAATTTAATGCTATTTATGGAAAATTCTGTTTTAAAAAAATGCACATGCCTGTAGTTTTCATAATATAGAAACACAAATATTACTTGTGTAAAATAACAACCCCAGCTAAAACTTGCATTTGTTATTATATTCAAATGTAAAAACATTAGTTCTTCAGCATTTGTAGCCAAAGTTTTTACGAGCCATCGTGGAAGGTTCAGAGAGACACTTCAGGACCGCAGGTTAGAGACGCCTGGTCTAGAAACAACTATTTCTTTTTTTTCCCCTCTAGTGAACAAAGTCAATTCAGCATAAGGCCTGTAGGTTTATGTGCAGTTTTAGAAAGTCAAATTGTTGCTATCTTCTTAAAAGAAATTAAAAATCCTCGAAATGTTCTGTCTGAAAATATGCAAATAATTTAATGTATCACCTTTTTCTTTAACGTGTCCCGTAGGGTCTATGCTCATCACATGCATTGGCACCCCTTGTAAAAAGAAACAAGCTTAAATAACTGGATATTTTATAGCAACCTTTAAGCATATTTAATGGAGAGGGAATCCCATTTCCATATTAAACTAAAATCACGTGGGGCACTGTTATTCATACTTTGTATAATCCCCCTTTTACCAGTAGGACCAGTGATTAACCACTGTCAGAATTCAGTTGTTTAAAATATCCAATAAGCTTCCCAGAACGTTAAGCTAAACAGGCACACAGCATCATACACCCCACACCATACTTGTCATACTTGTCATAACATGCTTTTCCACATATTTAATACCAGACCTACCAGAACTGTTATATGCCGACAAATTCAATGTTTGTCTCTGACCAAAGGATACGTTTCCAGTTAAAGGCTCATAATTTTCCTAATGGCACGTTAACGTTAGTAAGACAGCTGATGGGGGGTCTTTTTCCTTGTCTCCAGTGGCCCTCAGTTCTCCATGTTCACTATAGCTAATGGCAAGATAAATATGGATTCTTGTACTACCTAATGCCCACTGGTTAAAAGATGTATCGTACCAGCACAAGAGGAATTTGAGCAATTAGAGTTAAATGTTTTATTTTCTTCTTTTTTTTTTTTTTGCATTTGGCTGAAGCCAAGTTCTCCAGTGGCCCCCAGGGTAACTTGGAGCCCTGAGCAGCTGCAAAATGTATTTATATGTGTAAAATGAGCAGATATTCATAAGACCCTGCATGATATTGGGGGGATGATGATCAACTTAATAGAAACATAATTAAGTAACAACATGCCTTGGTTACATTTTAAAGGAATTTGTTATGGGTACCAGCAACTGTACCACTGTTGACCTTGTCAAAGGCAATTATTTCCCCACCAAATATTTCACCCATCTAAAGGCCTTTTACGCTTCTTTACCGGTCATGTTGTTTCTGCTGCCCCCCTGCGGTTGTTTCCACCACTACACCCGCCTCAGACTCAGCGGAGTGGGCTCGTCCCTGAGGCGCAGGTAGAGGGAAATCGTTGCGGTCAGGTCTTGGAGCAGGTCAACGAGATGCGTTAAAGTCTTGCACCGAGGGCTGTGGGTAACTCTTGGCCTGACACAGAAGCCGTCTCGGCAGCTGCTCCTGGGAGGGAACACCGGGTCGTTATCTGGCGTCTTGTTAGCCGCTTACAGTGAGCCGCGTGCGCTGCCGTAGACCCGGATGGACTCCGACCAAATCACCGGGGTGTACGCAAAGGTCAGCGGCCTCCCCGCGCCTCTTTCCGCTCATGTGAGCGAGGAGCAGCTCCCGGAGGTCCGGCTCTACACCGTGACAGCAGGTGAGCTAGCTGCAGCTAGCACCTTCACAGCCGCTTCTCTCCTCTCGTGGTGCACATTACTGTTTGCTCATGACACCTCGGAAAAAGAAAGGAGTCGAGACACCTGCCTGAATATAATAACGTCGTCGGGATTCTTAAAGTTTAACTCACCCCCAAATCCAAGATAAACTATATAAACTGGGCCTAAGGGTGCTGCGTTACTTTCAGGGTTGCCAGATCTGACTGACAGCAATGTAAAACCCGCCCACCTCAAAAAAAAAAAAAAAAAAAAAAAAGCCCCAAGAGAGGTTGAGATTGGGGCTGTTAAAAACGTAGGACACACGATCTGAACACAACTACACTAAAGCAATATTTTTAAAAAAGTTGCACATACAGGCTCCCCATAAAATGTGCAATCAGGCAACCGAATAACCTCCACTCAGAGATCCTGTAAATTTGACTTAATTACTCTATCACACAGCGTAGATCAATTTAAACGTTTCTCTTTCACACGCCCATGGGGTTCAGTTTAGCTGTGACACCATCCTGGGAGGCAGATTATCTGCCATTACCATCTCTAACTTAGAAAGTATTCCTGGACCAGTGCTTCTGTGTTGTGGTTTTTTGTGTCTCTGTTCTGTCTTCTCAAACCACCAGTCATTTGTGGCAGACGACCGTTCACACTGAGCCTGGTTCTGCTGGAGGTTTTCCTCCTTGTTAAAGGGGAGTTTTCCTCTCCACTGTCGCTACTTGCATGCTCGGTATGAGGGATTGCTGATAAGCCCATGAGTAAGGACTCTTCAGCTAAAGCGGTCACCATCATAAAGTGCTGTCTGCTATTAGGCCGTGGGCCAGAATCTGTACGGTGACTTTTCGTATGAACTGTCAGGGGGCAACTTTCTTGCACCGGGATAAGTTGCTACACATAGCAGTGATCTCAAAACACCAATGTTCCCACGTTTTCACTTGCACATTAAGAAGTTATAGCCGATAAAAAATCTAGACTGTGGCGCTCCAGTCCAATAAGTCACGTGATTCGATTTTTGCTGCTCAGCCAATCCGATCGCTGTATTGTCAGCTGAGCGAGTTTACCACGTCATCATGGCTGCGCCCGTAAGATGGTTGTTTCTGTTGTGTCTGTTTCCAGACGAAGAAAGCCCAATAATAGCATTTTGTGGCGCCACCTGGCAGAGATCTTGATGGCAAGAAAAAAATAAATAGCCCAGACCATCCATCCATTCATCCATCCATCCATCCATTTTCTAACACGCTTATCCCTGCGTTCGCGAGGTGCCGGTCCCTATCTCCAGCTGTCAATGGGCGAGAGGCGTTGTATAAACTGGACAGGTCACCAGTCCATCGCAGGGCAGAAATAGTCCAGACTTTTGCCCAATTTACTGTGATATCACCAAGACCTGCTGCGCTAGGATAGCACAGGTGTCGTTTATGGAGATAATTTCCTGCCAAAACGTTGTAAGCAAAAAAATGTGTTGCACACAAATAAAACCTGTTTTGCACACAAAATGATATGTCTCACACACAAAAAATTGTTTTGCAAACTGTTCGCCAACCTTGCACTCAAAATATAATTTATAAGTTTTCCTCGAGTACAAAACGGTCTGTGCTTGCACAAAACAGCCTCTGCTCGAGTACGAAACAATCCCACCACCGCTGCGGTAAATTTGTGCCAAAAGTCACGTGATGCATTGAGTTGTTGTTCAGACTTCCCGACAGCAGGGGGCGCACCCAAAAAAACTGAAACGCACCGGTTTGGCTGAGGAAGAGAGACGTGATAACACAGCTAACAGCATCAGCACCCCACAGGTAACTTTCAAAACTTTCCCGGTGAAAAAGTAACAGCTCACTGATAGATCATGTAAGATTTTAGTTAAAGGCCCTGTTTAGTTTTATCTCTGATCTAAAAATGCTGTGTAACAGACTTTTGAAAAATAATGTATTTAGACTATGATTTGATCTTTACTCTCCTTTCAGAATTAAACGTCTTTGGAGACGTGTGGTGCGCAGGAACTAACATACACAACAATGTGCTGCACTCAGGAGAGGACAACAATTCGCTTGACCTGTGAAACATGTTAGATAACTTCTGTTGTCACCATTTATTTGTCCCAAGACTACAACTAAGTTTTCACACCATCAGCAGTGGCTGAGATGACCATTCACTCAGAACTGAGGGGAATCTAACACTCAGTCAGTTATGGAAGATGGGAAGCATCCAGCATGCTGTGGTAGAACCAGAAATCACAGAGGTAAGAAGGATTTTTTTGTGCTGGCTATTATACAGTTTCTCACATTAATGCGTATATTTCAAACCAGAAATGAATTTATCTGATCACTCCAATACAACAAAACATTGAGTACATCAGAGAGGTGGCACTGAAACTGGTTTCTTTGAAATCTGTTTATTATGGTCCTTCAAAATAATTAATGGATTTTGGAGTCATTTGCTTTTCCATCCTTAGCTTCATAAATTTAATTATATTCAGTAAGTTGTAGCAACAGAATCACGGCCTCTTTTTTATTCTCTATATATCTTTCTTGCAGGGACTCTGCCTGCCTCATATTGACTGGGACAACAGTGGACTGCTGGATGACCCACACTGTGGGGTCACTATTTCTGAAACTGGCAATGTGTTGAGCCCTGAACAACTTGGTAGCACTGAGGGCAGCCATGGATGCACTGGGACATTCTGAATCGCACGGCTCAGAATATATATATATATATATATATATATATATATATATATATATATTTTGCTACTCTCCAGTATGACCAACACTTTACGGGTTTAATCTTATTGTGGTTACCATTGTTGCAAAAGGTTTTTAAGTAGTAAAATCTAGCCAGGGAAATGTAACCAAGTTAGTGCATTCACTGAATAAAAGTGTAGAACTGCTGGGATTATGATGGTAAATGTGTATGGTACTGTATAAAAATTTTGAAAATGCTGAGGTTATTGGAAAAAAGGGCACATGGAGCTGTTAATAAACCTGAGGATGCAAACAGTGTGGGAAAATTTTTGTCCTTTATTTTCCACATTGCATAATAAACATACCCTTTCATAAAGTCTTCATTTCCAATTCTTACCAATATCAATCAAAGTGAATACACCTTTCCACAAGGATTGCTTTTATTGTTGAAATCAAGACTGAAAGAACTCCATTAATTCTCCAGGTTTTTCCCAGTAAACAATCCATGTATTACCATAAAGCGGGCTGTATAAAACAAACTGGCTGATGAAATGGATGAAGCCAAAAACAGGACTATGAAAAACAATTTCTGCATGTAAGACTGTCAGGAAATTTAGAACCTCAAACCTGGCCTTTTTTTTCCAGCCTAAACGGCTCCACTAAGAGCTATGAAGGACATGCTGCAACAGTTAGTGATCAAAGTAGTTAATACTGGGAACTAAAACGGTTACATATTAAGTTATTTTTAAACAAGCTCAAATCATCTGCCGTATGTTTAAAGATTACATAAAATTTTGAATTGTTCAAGTCTTGGTAGTCTTGTGATGGAAGTCGGCGTGTCTCAAAGCAGGTTGATGATCTGGTAGCCTTCCATCCAGCCCAGAACTTTGATGACCTTCACCTCATCAGTGGATGCTGGAAAACAGATATGTGTTATGGATATGTAAAGGATAATACTCCTCTTAAAGAAAAAAAAATAATTACCAAGAAGAAAACAAACGTTTTAAGAAAATATCTGCCCATGTGGCCAATTCCAGCTGTGGTTTTTGCCATGGCCAAACCAATTTTATTAAGTGCACAACACATATTTGCAATTGGGCACAGATGACCTCATTTTTACTTTGAAGAAATTAAGGAGTTAGAAAGGTAGTGAGATATAATCTAGATCTGCCGCTATATGCTTTACTTGTAACATTCATATTTATGTTAGAAAACGCAATTTTTAATTAATTTCCTTACCAATTTTCAAATAATCAATATCCACTCGTTGCAATTATTTTAAATTGCTTAAGAATCAGTTTTGCACATAAGCATACATGCATTGGTTTAACAGTTTTAGGATAAATTATTATATCCAAACACCAATTTAGGTTTACACCAATAAGAACAACAGACAGTCAGTTGAAAACAACATAAAAACACATTATAATCTGTTAACAATGCATTTATCTGGGTATCCACTCAGGTACTATTTATTTGACAACAAAGTAAAGGGAGAAGCCAACCAGTGGGGTTACATACAAAGCAAAAGTTGTTTTAGCATGGCGTTCAACCTAAGGCTAGCTTTCATGTAATTTGCTCTAAAACGTAACATGGTCCCTAACTGTAACACAGCAGTACCTTTAACTGAAATCTTACATGTTCTATCTGCAAAGTGAGCTGTTACTTTTTCACCGGGAAAGCTTTGAAACTTACCTGTGGGGTGCTGATGCTGTTAGCTGCACTGAGCTATGGTGTCACGTCTTTCTTCCTCAGCCAAACCGGCGCGTTTCAGTTTCTTTCGGGTGCGCCCCCTGCTGTCGGGAAGTCTGAACAACAACAACAACAACTCTTAATGCATCACGTGACTTTTGGCACAAATTTACCGCAGCGGTGGTGGGATTGTTTCGTACTCGAGCAGAGGCTGCTTTTTGCGAGCAGAGGCAGTTTTGTACGAGCACAGACCGTTTTGTACCCGAGGAAAACTTATAAATGATATTTTGAGTGCAAGGTTGGCGAACAGTTTGCAAAACAATTTTTTGTGTGTGAAACATATCTTTTTGTGTGCAAAACAAGTTTTATTTGTGTGCAACACATTTTTTTGCTTACAACGTTTTGTCAAGAAATTATCTCCATAGTCGTTGTGCCAAACGACTTATCCCCGCCAGAATTTGTATTCCCTGCACCAAGAGCGCATTCAGCTGGAAGAATGAATCTAGTCAACTCCGCCTCATTTCCAACCTATTAGGCGTGGAAATGAGGATGTTTTACTTTTCTTAACGAAATATAGCAATGGTGTCGTTACATTATCGTTCATCCATCCATCCAGTATAATACGTTATGAGAAAGAAAACGGTCATTTCCAGATGTGTCACGAAAATATTAGCTTTATGTTATTAGATTGTCGAATGTCTGTCTGCTGAAACCAAAATCCACCTTCCTAAGTCCATCACAGCTGTCTGCTGGTTCTCTTTTTTTCTTTTTTGGTAGCTAAACCCGCATGAATAGATTATATAAAGCGGATTTCACGTGTGATCAAATGAACACTGAATAAAGGCACAGCCAAAATTATCAGATTTAATAAGATTTTAATTCAACCAAGAACCTTATCGAGATATTAACCGTATTAAGAAAACGAGATATGTCTCTTTTAAAAATAGAACAACGTATTAGGAGTTTAAAAAAAATAAATTTCATTTTACTAGAATGTGATGTTTAAAATATTTAGACTTCACAAAGCTGGAGGTTAAAACTTTTATTGATTTCAAAAATACAATACAAAATTCTACAAATTCCGAAGGGGATAACTCGTTTGGCACAACGAGTTTATACAACGCGTCTCACCCATTGACAGCTGGAGCTCGGCACCAGCACCTCGCAAACCCAGCGGGGATAAGCCTGTTAGAAAATGGATGGATGGATGGATGGATGGACAGATGGTCTGGGCTATTTATTTTTTTCTTGCCATCAAGATCTCTGCCAGCTGGCGCCAGAAAATGCTATTATTGGGCTTTCTTCATCTGGAAACAAATGCATACAAACATCTTACGAGCGCAGCCATGATGAACTGATGAACGCGCACAGCTGACAATACAGCGATCTGATTGGCTGAGCAGCAAAAATCGAATCACGTGACCTCTTGGACCGGAGCGCCACAGTTTAGATTTTTTATCGGCTATAACTTATTAATGTGCAAGCGAAAACGTGGGAACATTGGTGTTTTGAGATCACTGCTATGTGTAGCAACTTATCCTGGTGGAAGAAAGTTGCCCCCTGACAGTTCATACGAAACTTCTTAAGGAAGCGTCCTACAGATTCTGGCCCACGGCCTATATGGTGCAGCCAGTAAGGAAGGAGGTAGGAAAAGGAGCCTGTAAGCTTCCTCTCACGGCCAGTTTTGCCTAGGAACCTCGCAACATCCCTGACCGGTGCTAAGGAGCTTTAAAGTGTCCCACAACCCTTAGCACGACATGACGCATCAGCACAGCCCCCTCACGGAAATCAACAAAAATGTCAGGAGAGAAGAGAGCGCACTCTTTGTAGTTCATTTTCGGCAGGCTGTAGGTCTGGATTTGACTCGCATCGTCTATGAGCGTTTCCGTCGCATAATGACGTCGGAGTTAAAGGATGTCCGAATTCAACACACCAGTCCGCAGCTCCTTTCCTCCCCATGATAGAGTTTTGTTGACCCCATAAAAGACGAACAGGAACAGGTGCTAGGATCTATAATTAAAGGTATTCAGATGGAGCCAGTGTCTCCATGCAATCTGCTGCGTTTCCTTGGATAGAAAACCTCTTGACATTCTGTGTGATTTGACTGAATTTACTTAGTAATGTGTCTTGAGATGACATGTGATGTGATTTGGTGTAATATAAATAAAATAAAACTGAATTGAATTAAAACATTTTAGGCTGATCACTTCAACTCTTGGGCGTTCACTGACATTGACCGATATTTCTTAGTGTCACTTGATTAACCAGTCATCATTGATGATGTCAGGTTTGGCAAATTCTAGACATTTCAATATAAATGAGACAATAAAATGAGTGCAAGGTCAGAGGATTTTGTTACAATTTTATGAAAACATACAAAATATCAACTGTTTTTGATAGAATTGTCCCATGAATACTTCCTAAAAACCTGCCAAATGTTATGAAAAGCAGCCAAAATATTTGTCAGTCTGCCTGTGATCTGAGACTGGGATGGAGGTTCACCTTCCAGCAGGACAATGACCCGAAGCATATTGCTATAACAACATTTGAGTGGTTTAAGGGGAAACTTTTAAATGTGTTGGAATGGCCTAGTCAAAGTCCAGGCCTCAATCCAATTGAGAACCTGTGGTTAGACTTGAAGATTGAACGGATGGTTCTCCGGCTATGAATGCACCACAAAGTTAAACATCTCACTACCTCCACCAAGTTTGGCAGACCTTTATTTCTCTCCTGTTCCCTAATTCCTTTTAGGCATGATGTGTCTAAAAGGAGATCTTTTAGCCTTTTTCATGTTTACACTCAGGTTCTTCTTAATTGATCTCTTCATTCTACATGGCTTCACTTTCTGGCCTGGTTGTGTGTTGGTGACCTTTCCCAAAAAAGTTTCTAATCACAGTTAATCCACAATTCAGCAACAGGAGAGATAATATTTTCACAGAGCGCCAAATTGGTTTGGAAAGCTTTTTATTCCCTGATAAATGAAGTCGGTATATAAAAACTGCAGTTTTTTAATTTACTCAGATTGTCTTTGTGTGATATATTACAACTTGTTTAATGTTCTAAAACATTGAAGTGTGACAAAGAAAAAAATCAAAAACAGAATGTGTAAATGAATACTTTCCAGTGCCCTAACAGAGTAACCAGTTCTCTGTTAATCTGAAATGTTGACTTCCATGTGAGGCACAACGTCTATTTTATTTAAACGGTTGCGTGTGTAGTATAGTATCTTGTTGGACATTCTTGAATTCAAGACCAAGATACAAGAAGTGAGAGGATGGGATGCTCCTTCCCAGATCAATTCATTGTAAAGTTTTTGCAGATCTTCTTCCTGTCAATTTAGAACAGTTAGAACATCGTAATTATCAAATATTGTCAAAAAATGATAGAGACCTGGAATAATGCCTTTGAGCAAAGTACTATTAATATCTTTTTCCCCTGGGGCCCCTTTAATAAATCCCAACCTTTCACTGTGTACACGTGCAGAGTGGATTCAGAGCGACCTGGTCCAAAGCTCCAGACTTCGCTACTCGCAGCAGTGGACTCTGATCGCTGACAGCAACAACCACAGGAGCATCAGGACCGTCCTCCCACCTGGACCGTGCACACCCGTGTCTGGAGAGTGAGTCTTGCCTGCTTAGATTTAACCGATGTATCATCCAGTAACAATTAGACAGAGAGCTGACATGAAGACTTGGGACATGAAACACATATAAATGTTGTCGTGCATGAGACTGGTAGCTGCTGGGGTAAAACCGCTTGATTGAGGCTTTATAAAAGTTTCAGTAAAGTGTTTTAGTCAAACAGAGCGGCTCTAGCTTTACACCAAAGACTTAACGATAATCCAGAAATGATTCATCCCACTCCCTCAACTGAAGTCGACCCATTCCTTTACATAAAGGAAACATTTATACAGTATTAGATTTTATCATACAAGAATAAATATTTTTTTTTAAAGTGAAATGGACTCCTATGCTCTACCATCTTTATAAAAGTTGCGAAAAAGTGTCATGCAGTGCTGCAAGCCGTGCACAAGAAAATAGGGGTTGTGAAACGCTGCAGGCACAAGGGCTGTGGATAAACTATACGATAAGATAAGAATTCCTTTAATATCCTGCAATGAGGAAACTCAGGTATATAATATAAGAAAACTAAAACTAAACAGTATAATCTAAGGTTAGCTCTGGAGAAAAAATACCAAGAGTAGAATATAAGGTTAAATATCAGACTAAATATTGACCAAAGCAAAAGCAAAGTTATTTGGTAGTGGAAGTAAAATAGCTCCAGCCTATTTACCTAACCCACAACAAAAGAATACGCAACATTTCCATACATACAGTTCCATAACGCACCAAGCTCATACAAAGTGTACTAAGTATCATAGTGCAGCAGCGTCCCGGCTAAGGCATGTGAAAGTTACCTTAGCGTCTGGGTGCAGTGTGAACAATTAATGGTTGAGTCAGAGCCTGTACAGTGATTAGCATGACGTAGACAGTTCTCTTAGTATCTGAGAACAGCATAAACAGTTAATGGCTGGATCTTGAGTCGTGCAACAATTTTTATGATTTAAGCAGATATTGTGTTAGATTGTACACTGCAAAAATGGAATTAAAATAATATTTTCTTAAAATGAGTGTATCTGTCCTTGATTTGAGCAGGTAAATAAGATGATCTGCCAATGGAATGAGTCTTACGCACTTAAAATAGGAACACCTCATCTCCATCATCTTATTTCAAGTAATTATTTTTGTTTTAGGGGTGAAAATACTCATTCCATTGGCAGATATTATTTACCTGCTCAAATCTAGGACAAAAACACAAATTTTAAGAACATTTTATTTATTTTTTGATCCGTTTTTGCAGTGTACAGTCTGACTGCAGCTGGTAGGAACGACCAATGGGATGCAGCGGTCTGTCATAATATGAACCCAGAACAGGTACTGGGAGTCCAGTACTGCTGGAGACCCCCATCAGGTCTTCTCTAGTTAATATAGCCTGAAATTATCCGTTAGGTTCCCCGATTTCTAGTTCTGTTTTGCTTCAGATGGGGTCAGTCTCATTGAAGTTTTAATATCGGTTCTTCAGGTTGTTGAGCGAGCTCTCGCCTATTCATGGCCTGAGGGCCGTTATCAGGGAGACGGGCAGCCAGCAGCTCCTACAGGTAAGAACGATGAATGCTTTAATGTCCCTGTCAGACCGCCGCTCACAGTTGTCTCTGCTCAGATCTGGGACCGTCACGGCCTCAGGAAGTGCCTCAACCTGTCTGCCCTCAACATCCACGGCAGAGTGTACGACGACAGTAAGAGACCGGACTGAGCAGCGTCGTCGGTGGGTCTGGTGCCGAGTCGTGCCCTTCACGTCTCACTCTTTTCTGTCGTTCTGTTTCCAGCCCAGTTCGGCTGCCTGCGCTGGTCGGAGTGTGAGAGCAAGCTGCTGTACGTGGCTGAGAGCAGCAGGAGCGCGTCAGCAGAAACCCGTCCTGGAGAGTCCGCGAGTAGAAAGGTAGACAAACATTACGGCTGGTGCGTGCTCTGATGTCCGACCTTGGTTGTATGGTGAAGTTTTTTTTTTTTTTTTTACATCCAAACAGGACAGGAGTGTGTATTGTGAGGACTGGGGGGAGGCTCTGACCGGTAAGAGTGTCCCAGCGCTCTGTGTGGTGGATCTGCATGGCGGTGCAGTCGGTGTGCTGCAGGGCGTCCCGCCGGACGTCTCACCTGGACAGGTGGTGACCGGACACCTTAATCACTGATCGCTTTAACAACGACAGAAAGCCCTTTATGCTTTATCAATATGTGGCTGTTTGTTTGTTTTGTCTCCAGGCTCTTTGGGCTCCCGGCACTCAGTCTGTGTTTTTCGTGGGTTGGTACCACGAGCCTTTCAGACTTGGGCTGAAGTTCTGCTCCAACCGCAGGTTTCAGATCTCGTTTCTCTCACTAAACCTCAAGCAAAGCAGAAATGGAATCACAAAAAATAAACATGCAGTTTTTAACAGCCAACTAGCTTGAAAATACTTGTACTTCTTAATATATTTAATGCTTGATAGCGTATAAATTGTCAAATTACAGGCTGGAGAAAGGCTGGGAATTTCTAAAAGAAGAAAAATGTTGAAAAACACTTAGATATTTGTGTTAGACTTGAACAACAATAAGGAAAAAAAAATCTAAATCACTCATATTGCTTCAATAATCTACGTTCTTGTTTGTGAAACCTTGCTTCAGGTTATTTGCTCTCAAATAAAAAAATAAATAAATCACAGTTTTAAATCCATTCTTTTCATTCATTTCCAAAAACAGCCTCAGATCTGGATAGTTTCCTCCATTTTTCCCGAAACGTTCGGCTTTTAGAACCTGACTCACCCATATAGGTTGTCACCGTTTGCTCTGAAATTTCCAGAAGCTTTTTAATATCCAACACGAAGACACACCAGAGCACTGTACTGAAATTGTTCTAGATTGCAGTCAAATAAAATAAAAACGGTACCCAGTTTTACCATGCGCAGACTTTCACCTCATTCAAGGTTATATCAGAGTCCACTATGCTTATTTTTTTTTTATACTTGCCTTTTAAAGAGCTAAAAACAAAAGCTCAGAGGACAACACTTTGGATTGTGTTCAGTTAGAATCGGACCTTATGTAGAACCGCGCTCGTCATCACAAAGTTAATATGTATAATATCGGGTTGGCAAAGGACCACTGGTAGGCTGTAATGATTCAGGTGCCATGCAGCTAAACTCTGCTCAGCAATAATAGATCCATCTAGTCGGGTGGACCGTTAGTATTTCTTATGGCCACACATGAGTTATATTAAAGTCTATATGTAATCAAACTATATATTTAAAATCAATCAAAAGCTGTTTTATTGATTAACCTGAATAAATAGGATTCTATGTGATTGACAATATATAAATGTTGTTTCAGCTGAAGCTTTTTTTGTCAAAGATGTTGAGAAAAAGGTTAACACAGACGGCTGCAGTGTCTTACAAACACTCTGAGCTCATATTCAGCTCCATAGTCATCCACTTTTGTTCCTTTTTTCTGTCTTGCCTGTGTTTCAGGTCGGCTTTATTCAGACTCGGCCTGGATGGACACTGCGGTGAGGCCTTTACCTCGGTGTCTCCTTTAATCTGTTCATCTCTGTTCATCTGACCTTCTCTCTCCTGTCCCAGAATGTATATCAGGGGACAACCTTTCAGTGTCCTGTCCCAGGCTGAGTCCGGATGGATCCACGTTGATCTACCTGCAGGGTAGGGTGTTTGGGCCTCACAACCAGTGCCACAGTGTGCAGCAGGTATGGTGTGTGTGTGTTTGTACTTTTCTGTAAATTTGTTACCTGTTAACAGTTAAATGTTAAACTCTGCACAGTTAGACCTGAAGACTTGGAAAATCTCAACCATGCTGGATGTTGTCAGCAGACCTCAGGCTGGTAGGTTAAACTCAGTGACTCACTCGGAGTAAATAAATGTGCGTGGTTAATTCACTGGCAGGCATTAAGTCTGGATTTGGGATCTTGTGCGTTTGTGATGGTTTCAGGGGAGTTCGCAGGAGTGTATGAAGCTCTGCCATCCCACTGCTGGTCTGCGGATGGCCAGAAGGTTGTGTTTAGCAGCGCCATTAGAAACTGCAAGGTAACTCTCAAGCTTATCTACAACTAAAAAGCAGATATTCGTGACGTTGTTCTTTCAAAATAAAACAAGTTGCGTTTGATTTGGGCCGTCTTTAATTATACTTCTCTGTCTCATCTGTCAAGGATGTCTTTATGGTGGACAGAAGAACAAAGAAAGTCACTTCCCTCTCTGATAGTAAGAGTCCGTCCTCTCCTCCTCCCCCTCCTCCTCCTCCTCCCCTTATGTCTTCATCTCCATCATTTAGTTTCCCTTCTCCTCCTTCCTTGCCTCCTACTCCTCTCCTCCCTCCCCCTCCTTCCCCTTGTTGGTCTTTTTATTTACCTCCACCACCACCTCCTCCACCCGCTGCACCCCTCTTTCCTCCTCCTCCCTCTCCTCTTCTTCCTCCTCCTCCTTCTCCCTTTGTCCACAATTCAGTTCCTTTCCTTTCTGCTGAGTCTTACTTTCCAAATCCTCCTCCCCTTCCTCCTCCTCCTCCTCCTCCACCATCACAACTTCACCAAGAACATCAGAGAGAGCTGGAAGGTATAAAAAGATATTTCAAATAAAAAATACCCAAAATGCTGATTTGGAAATGTCACAATAGAAGCATCAGGCTGTGCTCTGTGAATGGAAAGAATAGAGTTATAGAATACAGTTGTATTGTTTGTGCAATACAGAGGCATATACAAAACTCTGCAAAAATATTTGTCCCTTTTCTCCAACCCCCAGTCGGTCGAGGCAGACGATCGCTCACACTGAGCCTGGTTCTGCTGGAGGTTTTCTTCCCTGTTAAAGGGGAGTTTTCCTCTCCACTGTTGCTCCATGCTTGCTCAGTTTGAGGGATTGCTGCAAAGTCCACTGTGGCTCTACGCTCTTACAGGAGGAGTGAATGCTGCTTGTCAAGACTGCTGGGTTTCCTTAGATAGGAAACTTTTTTACCAAGCTGTATAATTTGATTGACTCTGATTTTGTAAAGTGCCTTGCGATGACATGTTGTGAATTGGCGCTATATAAATAAACTTTAATTGAATTGAAAAGATTAACAGCACCACACCTCAGCATGCAGTCAGGTCTTCAGTGGAATGCTTTAGGTCTAAGGATGCTCCTGCATCAGAACGGCCCAGTCAAAGTCCATAACTGAATCTAATTGTGAATCTGTGACTTGACTAGGAAACTAATGTTAAGAATTATTCTGTCCACACTGAGTGAGACTGAGCTATTTCTAAAGAATAATTTTCAAGACAGTCATCCAGGTGTGAACAATCGGTTAAAGACTTTACCTGAAACACTTGCAGCTGTAATTAAGTAAGTAAATATTTCCTTCTAGAGCTCCACAGATGGGAAATATATCTGTGTTCAACCCATCTCCTAAGGAGCAGTGTGCTGGCCACTCTGGGTGGTAGACGGGGAGCGATCTGAGATCAAGGGACCCAGAGTAACAGACTTAGTTTTGAACCGCTAACCTTTGGGGCCTCTCCAAGATGCAAGATGGGCCACTGCTTTTTGCAGATGAAAAAATAAAAAAATGGAGGTAAAGAGTAAAGGAGGTTAAACACATGTCAACACTTCACTTCTCAGACTTGTATGTGGAAAAAATGCCAGGTTTTCATTCCGTCCTCTGCAGCTATTTACCACTCTGTCGGTCTATCACATAAAAATAGATTGCTGTGGGTGGTTGAAAAGGGGCAAAATGTGAAAGGTTTAAGGTCCATGGATGCTTTTACAATTCACCTCACTGACATCAGTGCAGCGTAGTGGTGAACCAAGACTTTTTCTCCCACTCTATCTACTTAACCTGACTCTCACCAGATGGATGTAGTTCTGCCGAGCTCCACACGGCGGCAACACATGTATGTGTGGAGCCATCTGGCAAGAGTCAGGTTAGTATCTGCCTGTATCATAAAAAACAAACTGTCAAGCCACTGAAACATTTCAGTGTTAATGAACACAGAAAAGTTTGTTCTTTTTTTATGTCAAAAGATTCTAAGAAAAGGATTTAACATTTGTGCTTCCTTTACCAATGCAAATGAGAAGATGGACATTGTTTATAAAAAGACATGCGTATTTTTTTTGGGTGGGTCTTGTGCCTATCTTCAGTGATCATTGGGCGAGAGGCGGGGGTCCACCCTGGGCAGGTTGCTTGTCCATCACAGGGCAACACAGAGACACACAACCACACCTAAGGGCATTTAGGATTACCTAGCATGCATGTCTGGACTCTGGAAGGAAGCCAGAGTACCAGGAGAGAACAGAAACAGGGAGAACATGTAAGCTCCTCGCAGAATGTCCACATGCTGGGGTTTGAACCCAGAACCTTCCTAGTGCAAGATGGCCGTGATGGCAACTGCTCCACCACGCTTCCCGTTTATTCACAGAAGTTTATAGAAAAGACAGAAAATATTTTGTTGCTGAATTGGTTTAAAACACAGTTGTCTGTCTGTGGTTCTCGTTAGTTTTTCTTTTTTCAGACAGTTTGTGATCATTGCCACTGTTTACCAGTGTTGTAGTACTCGAGTCCGAGACTCGAACTCGAGTCCGAGTCATTAGCTAAATTTAGAGACTCGTGACTTGACTTGGACTTGAGCACTGATGACTTGAACTTGGACTCGGACTCCTCCGTCCAGATCATTCTGACTCGGAAATTGAGAAAAAGACTCAACTTTTTTTATATCGTTAGGCTAAAATTTTAATATGTCATTAGAATATTATTTGGTGTATGATTTTAATATCTAAATTATTAGTGCAATGTGGTGGAGTGTGGATTTTTTTTTTAGTTTAAAAACATGTAGGCTATGCTTACTTTAGTGCGGAACTTGGACTCGACTTGATCAATAAGGACTTGACTCGGACTTGACTCCGATTTTTTTTTAATGACTTGGACTTGACTCGGACTTGAACACTGGAGACTCGAACCTGGACTCGGACTCGAGGCATAGTGACTTGACTACAACACTGCTGTTTACTCCTCCTCTCAGATCTGTGTTACTGTTTGAGACGTAAACATGGAAATTAAAACCTGAGATGTTGAGAGTTTTTTTCATCCTCGGATGTTTCAGGATTCATCAGAAATCCAGGGATCGGCCTCGGTCTCCCGTTTGGTCTAAAGAGGACTGCTTTGTCTTTCTCCCCCCCTCTGTCTCTCCATCTTCCTGCCTTTCTGCTGCAGACCTTTCCGATCTTTCTAAGGTTTACGGCTGCTGGAAGCTACTGACGGTCCAGAGAGACCTGATGGTCGTCTGCTGCTCCAGCCCCAACTCGCCTCCCATGCTGGTCAGACATAATACCCTCCCCTGATACAAACATGGGCATGCTGGGTCAAACACTGCTTTAATGTAACTGGAAACAAGATGGATACATTCTCTAGGTCACGTCCGTATGATGTTCTGGTGTTTGCAGAGGGTGGGATTCCTCCCATCAGCGGGTGAGACTGTGAACTGGAGAACTCTGCAGCAGCCCATCATGACATTTGATTACCTCTGGACATCTCTAGATGTTACACCTCCATCAGAAGAGGACAACCAGTGTTACCGTGAGCTACCAGCTTCTGCCTCATCAGAACATTTACTTGGGGTTTGATATAATCTGATAAACCTGTGCTATAATCTGTCAAACTTGGGTGGACACACGTGTTGCAAGATTACAAGACACAGAATCATTGTTTACAATTCAGCGCTGAAACCAGATTTTTACATGCGGCGTGTAGAAAGACCCACAGCCTTCTCACTGAGAAGATAAGGATGATCAAAATTTTGTATATTTGCTAAATGTTGGAATATTGACAGAGATCACTTTTAATTTCTGTTTTCACATTCAGGGGTTTACATACTCCAAGGTTACTGTCCCTTTAAATAGGGCTGTGCCAACATGAGCTGAAAGGCCACTTTACAGTTTGCACGAGCATTACAGGTACAGTGACCGTAATTGTTGGAGTCCTTTTTAACTAATGAAAATAAAATCCGATAGTTTGGCCATAATGAACTTTGTTAGGTTTGGATGAAAAGCGGAGAAGCTTGCAGGCCTGAGAACATCACCCCAGCTGTGCAATACCAGCGGCGGTGTAGCATCATGTCATGGCGGGGTGAGCTGCAGGAGGGACCTTTTGTTTTGTAGAGCGGTTGTAAATATCTGGTTTCAACTGTATTGCTTTGAAATTCAAGAGCTGGAACATTAAGTTGTATTGTATAATAACAGTGAGGAAACATTTGAGATTTAATCATTAGTGAGGTTTTTTTTAGGCTTGGAAACAGAAAGCTTTGCAGAAAACAAATCTTAAATCCCTTTTGCTCTCCACTCTTCTTCATCGTCTCTTTCTAAACAGCTGGTTTAGACTTTGGGGCCGTCTTGGTCAAACCGTCTCGTGTCGTCTGTGAAACCAGAACACCTCTCGTCGTCTTCATCCACGGTCTGGACCTCTCTTCAGTTTTGGAGGGACATTTTTTTTCACATAACAGGCAGTACTGTAGCACATGTACTTATAACGGTATTGAACGCTTTGCTCACTTAGGTGGTCCTCACTCCCAGTTCCCTGCGGAGTGGAACAGCACCACTGCTGGACTGGTTGAACTGGGCTTTGCTGTACTTATGGGTGAGATGATTTGTTTTTTCTCCCCTGCACAGACAGATGCTGGATTTTATAGGTTTACAAATATGTTTTTGGGAAGCACTTGGTTGCTGTTTATTTCATTGAGCTGTGAAGGTTTATATCGATGAACTGTTTTCCCATGAGGTAACGTCAGCCTGGCTTTTTTTTTAACCATAAAAAATAGTTGTTTCTGGCAAGCCCTTCTGACATACACAGTATGCCAAATATCACAATCATAACCAGAACCTATTAACTGTTGTGTACTTTTAACATTGAAACAAAGCTTTTACAGGTCTATGGTTTTGGTGTTTCTGCTTTGATTCAGACGAAATCTCTCTGCCTTTGTTTCTGTCTCCATCCAGTGAACTATCGGGGGTCCACAGGGTTTGGCCAGGACAACATTATGTCCCTGATTGGTCAGATTGGGAGTCAGGATGTAAAAGATGTACAGGTATCAACTTGTTGGCTGTTTTAGACATACTTATGATGAGCGATGTTCTGATGCTCGGGGAGATAAATAACGGTCCTGACGGGAAGATCCTTCAGTTTTTAATCCCTTAGAATTAATTTGGCTGTGTTTACCCAGCGGGCTGTAATGACTGCGCTGCAGAGTGACAAAACCCTTGATCCCAAACGCTTGGCTGTGATTGGCGGTTCCCATGGTGGCTTCCTGTCCTGTCATCTGATTGGTCAGTACCCGGACTTCTACAGAGCATGTGCAGCCAGGAATCCGGTCATCAACGCTGCTACGCTACTGGGGACCAGTGACATTGTGGACTGGTGAGGAATGCTTACTGCATATAATGTTCACAGCATCACTTTGGGGATGTGAAAAGTATTAAGTATGAACTTTTTCCACATTTTACCACGCTGCAACTTCAAAGTGCTTTTTTGGGAGATTTGGTACGAGTGACATAAAAGCATAAAGCAGCGCAAACTGAAGTCAAAGGAAAATTAAACGTGGTGTACATTTGAGCTCCTCATATACTCTGGGAACCCTAAAGAAAATCCAGTGCACTTCCATTCATAAACCCTGTAAATATTAGAACGAATCCACCTTTGCGTAATTTAATTGTAGTGTAAACACAACTGATTTCTGAAGGCCTCACAGGATTAGAGAACATTAGTGAACTAACGGCAAACTGAAGACCAGGTTAAAAGTTGTGGAGGAGTTGGCAGCGGGGTTCGATTGTAAAACTATATCTCAAGACCTGATCTGACATTAAACAAACAAAGCAGCCGAGATGCCCATGGCACCTATGCAGGAACTGAGAAGATGCACAGCTCCGGTGGGAGAATCTGTTCACAGGACATTTATTAGTCCTTTACAGAAAGGTGTGAAGAAGAAAACCGTTGTTCAAAGAAGTGCCATTTAAAGCTTGTAGAGGACACCACTAACCTTTTTTTTTAAAGAATGTTGAACCAATTTAAGATCAGACTTTAACTTTTTAGGTCTTTGTGTAAAATAGTATGCATGGAGAAAAAGCTAGAGACTGCACTCACTGAGCACAACATCCTCATAAAATCCTTTAAAGTTTCAGGGTGTAACATTTGAAAATGTGGAAAAGTTCAAGGGGTAGGAATATTTTTACAAGGCACCTTAATAGTCCACTTGACACTTGTGTTTTGCTTGTTTTGCTTTTTTTCCTCATCCTGCTTACAGGCGATACACAAGTGCAGGTTTTCAGTTCTCATACGACAACGTTCCTACTGCTGAAACTCTGGCTGCCATGTTACAGAAGTCCCCCATCACACATGCAGCAGTGGTACGACACACGTAAACACACTTTATTTAATGTCCTGTAACTTTACAGTTGTTTATCCAGATAAATGCAAAAGAGAAATAACTTCTGGCTGAATGACGTAGCAGATATGTTTTAGTAGTAAAATAAAAAATCCTTACACACATTGAGCAATAAATGATTTGTTTTAGCCTACAGTTTACCATAAAATGGCCTGTAGGGGGTGCTAAAGCTCTGAAAACAGTAAAGCTTTAAAACATGACTTTCGTCAACAAATAGGCTTTTTTTTAAAAAGTAGAATTACTTTTAGTTAAGAGAAGAAAGAGTCTATGTGCCCTTTATCTAATCAAGTGTTGTGTTAATTTACTTAGATCAAAGCTCCAGTGCTGCTGATGTTGGGTGGGAAGGACAGACGAGTTTCTCCTCATCAGGGTCTAGAGCTCTACAAAGTACTGAAGAGCAGAGGTTCACCTGTCAGGTACAAGAGAGCAACATAGAAACCAAAACGGTGGCCCATTCGTGGATTTCTGCTGTATAATTTCTTTTTCCAGGCTGTTGTGGTTTCCAGAAGAAGGCCACTCTCTGTCCAGGGTGGACACTCAGGTCGACTGCTTCCTCAACACCGTGCTGTGGCTGAGACAACACCTCTGAGCAAATCCTCGCAGACAAACACTGTGACAAGCCTGTTTTGGTTCCTCCGAATGCAGCCAGATTTATAACACAACTCGTTTGTAATGAAACCAAAACCTTCCTTTGTATTAAAATAAATCCTAATTTTGTAAAATGTATTTGAAACAAAAGCATGCAATAAACACCTCATGATGTGCAGATCTAATAATTTTGTTTGGGTTTGATTGAGTCCCATTTCCCAGGGTTATCCCTAAGCCTTGGCACTTAATCCAGGTGTTTATTTAATACCAATAGCTGACATCAGCATGAATTATTTATATGCTTGCTAAAACAGAACAAAAACATACCAAAGGTACTTTCAGAATAAATAATGTGTTCTGATGTAACTAAAATATATTTACAGTTTTGATGATTTACAGTGATATGAAATTATTATTTTATTTGCCACCATACAGATTTCTTCTGTTTTGGTCCCCTGACCTGACCCTGCGTGTATAAACTATATAGACGATGGATAGATCACTGAAAAATGCATTTTGAATTTACACAGGTTATATTTGATGTTAAAATTTGTTTCATATGAAAGATCTAAGTGTAACAATACAGGAAAAAAACATGAAATCTGGATGGTTGGAAATATTTTTCACCCCACTGTATGTCCCGTATATTGGACATCAAACGTATCTTAAAACATTCTTGAGGTATACTTATGTCAAATCAAAATGTGCGTATTTACTGGACATTTATTTTTCTCTAGGTATTGGATAACAATGGGTGCTTGTTCTTATAATATTCCCTCCTCAACATAATCCTAAAACCAAAGCATTTGCTTTTTTGTTTCTGGTTGATTATAAACAAATGAAGGTTAATATTTCAAAATGAATGAAGTTCGATTCAGGGAGATGGTCTTGGGAGTCTTATAGGACAAACAAGTCAAGTGTAAGGCCTGAAACCAAAATCTCCAAGTTCCAACAAGCTGTCTATGAAGACAGAGGCAGGTCATCTCATCCAAATAAAGATCCTTACTGATGCTGTCTGCGGTCCGGTAACCACGAGGTAGCATCTACGAGAGAAGGACAGAAATAAAGTCCTTGGAGGCCATTACTCTATGTCCAAACACAACAGTTTGTTGGATGGGAGAACCAAAGATGGGACATCTAAAGATGAAAGAAGAAATTTAATTGGGATGCTTCTAATGACTCCAACGTTACTGGCATGAGAAGGAGACCCCATTGGAGGTGTTTCAGAGAGGAGGAGGCGCCATCATGATCTGGGAAGTCTTTTCCCCTCAGTGGACCAATGATACTTTAGGTGGTGAAGGAGCATCAAAGTTACTGCTTTGATGTTGCAGTGTGCTTTCCTTTTGACTGAGCTTCCTCATCTGAGCGGTGATAACTGGGTTTGTCAGTGGGACTAAGGAGCAGTTCACAACTCCCCTTTAACAAATCAACCAGTCTGTATGATCTTGTGGTCTAAGTTTCACTGGAAATGTTTGGGAGTGGATGGCCAGGGAGGTGTACAATTGTAAAGTGCCATCATAGTGCTTTGAGATTTGAGGTCAAATGTAAAGTGCATTACAAATAAAATGTTTTATTATTATTATTATAAAAAATAAATGTCAGTTCCAGACCGTAAATGCCCTCTAAACAATCCATGTGGTCTAAACTAATTTCTGCAGTGATCAACTAGAACGGTGGGGCTTTTCACTACCAAGTCCTTTTTTTGATGTTTGGTTCTGTTTTGGGGCTATGGTTTTAAATTTCTGATAAGATAAATGTAATAATTTGTAATAACTTAAGTACTCTGTCTCTTGCTCCTGTTTCTGCTTGTTGCATTTGAAGTTCAACTGACAACTCAGTTAGAGTCCCATAGCGCTGGATGAAAATACCTGCAAGGTTTTCCCCAGCCTCAAGATTTTCTTTCAGGAGTATCTTTAAAACCGACATATACTGGGCAAATTTTTCCAAAATTTTAGTTTAGGAAGCATTTCATATTTGCTTAATTTCTTTACACGGATTAACTGCAATTAATTTAATTTATAAGAACACTTCAAAGTATTAGTGACAGACATTATTGCACCTTTAAAAAATGTTAGTTTACAAAATATTAGCTTTTTTTTTAGATAATTTTTAAGCTTGGCTCCAAGTGTTAAAAGTTATTTATAACTGCACTCAGTCTGAGTCTCTTGTGACGACGAGGATTTTTGCATTTCTTAGGTTTTCTATCTGTCTCTCTTATTCAATTGTTTTAGGTTTTTTTTTAATTCCTATGGATTTGTTTCTATCTTTTATATTTACTTGGGTGTATTTTGTTACTGTTGCCACTGTAACAAGCGACTTTCCCCCTTGTGGGATTAATTATTCTCTTCTGCTCTGACGGCACAGTAAATGTATTTCAGACAGACGTCCAGTAGATGGCAATCTCGAGTTGTTTTAGTTTCCCAGTAACCCATTGAACTTAGTGGTTTATTGTATCTAACCTTAGTTTTCCTTAGACCTCTCAATGACAGTAAAGTAGCTGTAATTCAAACTGAAAAAGCAGGAAGATGAAAAAGGTCTTGGGGCGCCAGGAGATACTTGACATGTGAGGCTTTGTAACCACAGAGACCTGCTGCATAGATGTAGACCTCCTGAAATGTAATACCCTTCAAATGAGCCTCTTGACCAGCTTTCTCATGGGACCACCTGAGCATGTAGAACTGTAGTGCTGACCTTCAAGTAAAGAGATGGAGGCAGGATCCCAGAAAGCAATCTAAATTTGAACGTGAGGCTGTGATTATTCCGTCTACGTGACTCGGTTTGTTTTCACGTCGCATCAACTCATCTTAAAGTCATCTTGGGGCACCTTGCATAAAAAGAGACCCATTCAAATCCACTTATCTGCAGTCCATCTTAGTAATTGTTACTCAGGATAATAAAATTCCCTTTCCAGTACTTTTGGGGAAATGTTATCTAAAAAGCTGAAAAAGGAGTAAAAGGTACTGAATGTTGCCAATTTATATGACTTACAAACCGAGTATTGGAGGCATAAAAGACACAGGAAAAGTTACTTTAAAACCATTTTTTTTTTAATATTTCCCTACAAGTATGAAAGCATCAGTAGGCCTTTGATGAAAGTCCTTACCTATTTATAACTACACTCAGGAAAGATGGCCCACTGCCGACACAATATCTGTGAGGCAGAAAAGGACAGGAGTTTAATTTCCTATAATTCATTTGCTATAAACCATTTCTGGTTCCCATGAAAGTTCTGGACATAATATTTGGACATCTGAATATGTGTGATTGTGTAGCCCTTTGAGTGAAGCCGCTATGCTAGATATAACTGATATGTTAGATTGCTGTGAACTTACAAAAGAGCTGAAAGTAATGGCTAGAATCATATGACTACAAGTTTATCTTCCTAAAGGGTAGGAGATGCAGCAGAAGAGGAGTTCTAACTTTCATCTTTTATCTGAATGGATCAGCTTTTACCAAGACAAACGTTTGAAAACCAGTGCACCAAGATTTCATCTGAAACCTGAACATAATCCCAGCTGCTCTGCTGATACTCTGGCCTTACATGAGCGTGTCTGTGCACTGACAGATGTTGATATGGGAGACATGACTCATGGCCCAGGGCAAGAAGGCCTGCAGGGTGGCAGGAGTGCTTAAAAATGCTGCCCAAACGTGAGTTTTCTATTGCTTTAATGTATGGGCACCTGCATTTAGTCTTCTGCTGTAAGATAATTTGACGACAGCACACCACAGGTATGTATTAACACTGAGGTTAATATCTGACTTGTGCTTATGATTGGGCCATGTAGAGGCAGAGTATGAAGAAGGAGGCATGGTGGCACGGAAGGAGAGGTTTGCCCAGGATGCTAATCACTGCAGAACTGCCACTGTAGATCTGGAAAAGTCTTTCAAACATAGTTTTATGATTTTAAACTCGTCTGTCCTTGGCCATGCCGATTGCTGAAACAGGAGGCATTCCAATCCCAATCCAGGTAACTCAAATGAAAAAAGATTAGTATTGCAGGAGCAGCACACTCATAAAGTTTGGATCTTCTCCTGTGCTCGCTTTGAACAAAAAAAAAAAAAGCTTTACAGATGAAGAGTGTTAAGTATTCAACAATGAAGCTGAAGTCAGGTTGTTTTATTTGTGAAACTTTTTTGGATTTCCATGTACTGAGAATCTTCACCAGCATATATATATTTTTTTTAATAAATCACACACTTCATAATATGCTTCTCGGGTTTACAAGTGAACCTCAAAAAAGAAAAGTTTTAAATTACTGATAAGTAGGGTGATGTGACGTGAGAGAGCGGGGAACGATTTCCCCATTTAGCTGCTGAGATCGTGACAGACCCACTCAAAAATCCCAACTTAGTTTACAGGCTTAAAAATTCAAGTCCCTCGCCTGCAGGGACAAGAGAGTGCTCTGATGGAACGGAGTCCTCACTGTGACTCCGTGGTGGCAATGAACAGTGACACAGCTTTGGTTTCCCACACCGTGGCTGATCCTCGTATGACACTGATGACAAATGCTGATTTAAAGGCCTGAACCGAAGCACTCAGTCGGTTTATATTTGCTGTTATCCAGACGCTATCAGCCAGACACGGCGGCGGCATTAATTGTCCTCTCCACCAACACCCAGATCTGCGGCCTTGACTGCAGCCGTTGTCCGATGAAGTCACTGTGACGTGGGCGCCGGGTGAGCTCATCGGTTTGGGAGATAGATGGAGGGCAGAATGGAAGTGCTGATGAGGAAGTGACGAATGGAAAAAAAAAAAGAAGCGGGTGTTGGAGGCCGACAAAGAGCCAGATAATGGGAAAGGCTCTGCGGTATTCTGACATGTGGGCTGGTGCAAAGAGATGAAGTATTGTTAAAAAGCCAGAAGCGGAGAGAGGGGGGGGGGGATTCATGCTCAAAGCTTGGTGCATGTAGGAGGTATGCAGACAAAGGCAGGAAAGAGTGAAAGTGTTGTTTTCTGAGGCTGGTGGACAAACGGTCTTTTGGTGTCAGCTTGTTCTGTGCATACCCACTTTTCACCGCCTGTAGGGAAACAAGTTCAGCAGAGGTGGACAGGAAAGACTCCCCAAAAAGAGCAAGTGGGGCTGAGCTGTTGGAATTACGTCCCTTTAGGTGTATGACTTTTCTAACCTGACTCCGCCAGATGGATTTGCTCCGCATATCCATCTGGAAACCTTCTGTTGAAGTAATTTTGGGAACGGGCGAAAATACTGGTTAGCTGATTGGCCTATGTTGGTGATAGACGGGCCAAATAAACCAATCAGATCAACGAAGCATATGACGTACTAACAGCGACGACGAAAACACAACCACAAGCTCTTGCCGAAACCAGTTGGAAGAAGAGCAAAAACATCTTTTCCTCTGAGAAAAGCCTCCAGAGCAGTGTTTTGCTCTTCTTTCAGTGAAGAAATACTCTGTAATTCCAATAAAACTTGCTCGATAGCCACGCTAACGCTAGTTTCATCGACTGAAGCCGCCATGTTCTTTAGACTGAACTGTCGCGCTTCTCGTTGCGTCACACCTCAACCCGCCTCAAAGCCAACGCTGATTGGACGTTCGTTTGGTGAACGGCTCCAAATTTTCTTTAACGGAGAGTAGCCAGACTGATCTGCGAGTGAAACCTTGAAAGCTCGCGAGATCAGGATGGTCTCACGAAGCTATGACTTTTCACCAAGGGGCGTAAAGAGATTTTATCAAACAACTGCTGATTAGCTTTTTTCATCAATTTATCTGAGCTGAGGAGCTCCATGTTTTTAAGGTTGAAAGGCCTCCTTATCATCACCCTAACTTCTAGCTCCCTCCCCAGATTATGTACCAAGTCAGGAATCTGGACGGCCTTCTTCAAAACATTCTTATTGTTTCCTGTCAAGACAAAAAAAATAAATCCTGCTGGTAAAAATGGTATAAATAACTTTGGGCTTAAGTGTAAGATTAAGCCGGGGGTCTTAGCTTGGCCTCAGCTATTCGCTGTAACCCATGTGGGGTTTAGCCCCCAGACTGGTGCCCTGGACCAGCACAGGAAGTCTGCAACAACTGAGAATTCATTCCTGCACGAGGGGAAACCCTGCCTGCGCTGTTGCACCGCAGCCGTCATCAAAACATCAGTCGTCGAAATACACACTTGAAATCTTTCACGGTGGACCGGCAGGTGCTGCGGATCAGCTCCCTTGAAGTAAAACGAATGCTTTGGGCGCTGAGACTAATGCCAGCAGGCTTTTAGTGCAGCACGACAGGAAACAACAAGTACGGTTTTGTCTAAAATCCGAAATATCTGATTACCAGCACTCACAGTATTACATGTCATATAACATGACAGAGTATGTCTCGCTCATTTAATCCATTAAACGTAACATCTGATATTTTAGATTATGAATGGTAATATGAAGCTGTTCTGTTCAAGTGTTTTAGAATAGGACCTAATCTGGTGAAGGAAGAATTGTTTTGAATAATTTTTGGGATTTAAATTCCGGTTTAATTTTACTGTTTGCTGATTTGCCAAGGAATAGGCCTCAGCCCTGAAGGTCTGACTAAAAACGTATGTGTGACATTACTAAAGGGCAAGGAGAAAGCACGTTTGACATTAGATTAGAGGTGACATTTGCGTCATTTGACTTTCTCTGACACTTTAGGCGTTTATCTTAAACTTAATTCCTGGTTGGCAAATACAACAGTTGAATTTACAAGACGAATGACTCTAATACGCAACTACAAAGTTCCAACATCTGCATCCCCTTACACTAATGCCGACTTCCCTTCCTTTCATCCTAACCCTCGAGCCGTGACCTTCAGTTAGGAACCCTCATTGTGTGTCGAGACGTTCTGCCTTTCCAAAAAAGTCTGTGTCAGTGCAGTTAGGTTCTTTTTGAGCGTTTGACTACACATGATTCAATAAAAAGCAGCCTTTAGTCTCTTATATATCTTTTACATCCATGGGCCCCTCACCAATGAGCTCTCTTCCTGCCTTTAATCCCATTGTCTTTGTCTTCTTGCCACTGCCGTGAATAGCCATTTGTGGGTCTGTGTACAGTGTTCATTCACCGGCCTATTAAAGCAGGCCTTCACTGAAAGGAAGCAGCATTTTAGCCATCTCCCTTTTGATTCATTGTTTAGCTTTTAAGGATTGTTTGATGAGAAAGGATCCCAGTTTGGAAAAAAAAAGTGACCTAAAATTACGTCACAGCTACTTCTCTTGTTTCCTTTAACTTTTTTCTTCAGTTTTTTTAGTCCGCTTCTTTTTTTTTAACTAAAATGTCTCCTTCAAATAACGAATGGAGGTTTTTCATTGCTTGCTTGTGGCTATGATGGCTTTGTGTTTCTTTAAAGGTGGAACATTTGTGTGTGTGTTTTGAGACTTTGAAGTGGTGAATGTTTTTTAAAGAAAGCATTAAAAGACAACAACCATTTACAAATCCCTCTTCTTTTTCTGTGCTGTACATCAGCTCGTAATTCAAAGCTTAAACTATGGAGGCTGGTAGTTCTTTTGGGTGATGGGGGGAGGGGGGGTATATTGTTTTGGACTTCTTCCCCCGTTCAAATCTTGCAACAACAAATACGTTACTTTCAACATCACTGCTGCTACCTGCCAACAATCATGTTTGTTTTTTTTCCCAACCGGTCATTCCGGTTTTTTAAACCTTTTTTCTGGCTATTTACGTCATCTTGCGTGTGCTGTCTCCGTCTCCTAATCGTGCCAACACAGTTGTCTTTTCCATATGTCCTATCACTGTTTATCTTATATGACTTCATATCTGACTTTAACTGCCAAAATATCTCATTTCCAGGGCTTGCATCTTACAAATTATTATCTACTGCATGATTTGCCAGTGTTGGAGTGGCAAGCAAATTCTTAGCTTTGCTTTAGAACCACATGGGAGGGCTAGAGGAATGGATTTTTCTCTTTTACAGTTCCTTTGAAGGAGCTGCTGTTGGCACTCACTATTTGCTAGCTTTTTCAACCCTTAGATTGTATTTCTGGCTAAAAGCGTGTCTGTTTCTCTCTCCTAGACAAAGCCACTAAAACAGACACCACCGCTATTAACTCTGGATATTTTTTTTCCTTTAACATACAAAGTACTTCTGGACAAGTGCTTCTGTGTTTATTTTGTGTATTTGCCCTCTCTTCTCACACCCCCAGTTGGTCGCAGCCACCCACTCTGAGCCAGGTTCTGCTGGAGGTTTTTCCCCTTTAATAGGGAGTTTCCCATCCACTGTCGCCACATGCATTCAGAGTATCAGGGATTGTTATGAAGTTAACGACTCAACGGACTAAGCTGTCCATTGCTGGTACAGCACATGCTCACTCTGGAAGAGGAATTGCTATAAAGCCAATGCCTTAATGAATACTGTATCTGACTACATGATGTTATAACTAGGGCTGGGTATCATCTAGGATGAGCCGATTCGATACGATTCTCGATACACAGCTCACGATACGATACAATTCTCAATACATAGCTCAGCTTGATTTGATTCCAATATCGATATTTATTACTTTGAATTAATGCTCAGTGATTCAATCACCAAAATCAGCCAAATATTATGTTTATGTTCTATTTATTGATCACAGACATATTAACAGGAAAATAAAGTGCATTTGCTTCAATGCATTTAACGTGTCACAGAAACCAAAAATGTGCCCAAACATCTGATTTTAGGGACAAAGGAGCTTCTAAAATCCTGTCGGCGGTTCCACAAATTCGTCTCACTTGCTCTCCTTCGCTGTGAACTGTAATGGTTGCGCTGTAATAACGCCCCCTAGAGGTTGGGAGGTATATCGATATTGAAAGCCAGAATATCGATATTAAATCGTTTTTAAAAATATCGATATTAATCTTTATATCGATTTTTATGCACAGCCCTAGTTATAACTAGGACCAAACTGGAAAGTCTTTAATAGTAAATAAATCTGATTATGTATATGTTTATATAAAGTTTATATCTTTCTTCTGTAAAGTGTCTTGAGATAACATTTGTTGAGGACAAAATAAACTCAAATTAATTCAACTGACTTTGTTTCAACAAACAGAGACACTAAATGCTACTAGGTGCATCGCATTGTGAATGTATTCAACCTAGTTCTGTTTTAAATGGAAGTTGCCACAGATGAGCTGAATTTAACTTCCTTTTCTACAAAACTGCTCGTAGCAAACCAAATTTCAACAACTCCTCACAGACCTGGTGTGGCTTATCGGGAGGACCGGTGGGCCGGTCTGATACATTTTTTTTTTTTTTTTTTGGGGGTTGGGGGGGGGGAGGGGGTTCAGTCATGACATTGTAGAGTGGATCATGTAAGCTGCACTGCTCTCGCTATCCCTGGGGTGCCTCTACCTCCACTGGCAGCTCTTTTTTATTTTTTTGACACACCCTGCCGTAACACGTCAGTATACTCAATCAATGGTGTTTGATATTTTAATATTCTTAATATTTTGTTGGACCGCCTTTAGCTTTGATTACAGCATGCATTCGCTGTGGCATGGTTTTGATAAGCCTCTGCAATAACACAAGATTTATTTCCGTCCAGGGTTGCATTAATTTTTCACCAAGCTCTTGCATTGATGATGGTAGAGTCTGCCCGCTGCGCAAAGCCTTCTCCAGCATATCCCAAAGATTCTCAATGGGGTTAAGGTCTGGACTGTGGTGTGAAAATTATGTCTCATGCTCCCTGAACCACTCTTTCACAATTTGAGCCTGATGAATCCTGACATCTGGGAATATCCCTGTGCCATCAGGGAAGAGTAAATCCATTGATGGAATAACCTGGTCATTCAGTATATTCACGTTATTAGCTGACCTCATTCTTTGAGCTCATACTTTTGCTGAACCTAGACCTGACGAAACTGCAGCAACCCCAGACCAAGGCACTGCCTCCACAGGCTTGTACAGTCGGCACTAGGCATGATGGGTGAATCACTTCACCTGCCTCTCTTCTTACCCTGATGCACCCATTACTCTGGAACTGGGTAAATCTGGACTCATCAGACCATGTGACCTTCCATTGCTCCAGAGTCTTATAGGGAAAGGTGGGGCAGGTGTTTCTTTCTCTATTTTTTTGTTAGATAAAAAAAAGAAAGCACACTTCTTAACCACTAAACTAAAAGGTTGGGTACGGTGCATCCAAACAGATCCTCAGTCCAGTATAGCCTCAGAGCAGAGACAGACATAATTGTACCCATGCACTCACATCTAAGAGCATTTTTAGAGTTGCCATTAAACATACAAACCTTGGTTTTGGAGCTAGGGAGGAAACCAATGAAAACCCAAGAAAGTGCAAGTGCAAACGTTACACGGAAATAATCCAGTGAAAAATGTCCTTTATCCTCAACTATCAAACCAACAAAGAACGGCATTGTTTTTGTTTCCCATTTCTAGACATGTAAATAAAGCATCATTTTTATTCATACATGATACAGACAGGAATTCTGTATCCAGTACCATCCAGGATCATGGGAATATCCCTCCTCTGCTCCACTTTAACAGCAGGAGCTGTCTGAACTTCGTTGCAAACAACCCTCATTCATCTCCCTCATCCAAATATTTGGCTGGCCTCCATCTGCCTTTTGTCGCATTTGACTATCTCTCGATCCCCATGCTGTGTCCTAAGCTACTTTTTGTATCAGTGCCATGCAGGATAATAGTGGGCTGAGGAGAGGAGATATCAGCTCCTATCTTGAAAACAACTTGCGAGCACATTGTTCTGCTGATACAGTATATATGTTTTGACCGTTCTGATGCAAGATCGAGATCAGAGCAGATCTGTTGAAATTAGATTACTTCTGATCCAGAATATTACCCAATAACATTTACAAAATATAATCCATTACAATATTTCTTCTACAGATCCACAAACATGACTTTAAAATTAAAGGAACTACAACATGCTGTTTGTTTGGTTATATAATAGACCTCAGCTTGGTAATTTAAACCATTATGCACAGTAGCTTTAAGATTGACATAATTGCATGAAGTTATATTTTTGCACAAATGTAAGCATGGAATGATAATTTTAGAAGTAGGTAACAGGATACTGGATCTACTGAAGCTAGATTATTAAATCTGTGTCTGAGTGTTCAACTATCAGTAGTGCTACAGATACTTGAACACTCAAAGAACTCCAACGTCCTCTGGTGGATTTAATGGCTGAAAGGCTTGCTCCATGTTTAAAACATTCACATGCATTGCATTTTCTTTTCTTCTGAGATAGATATAAACCAGCCTGCTGCCTAGTAAAGGAGCAAGTTCAGAGGACAGATATAACAATCAATGTGCTACTCATTCTGCACAAACTAATATATGGTTTAAGCTATACTAATGTGTGTTTATATGTAATATTAAACCCCTCATTAAGTTTTTTTATTTAAATATTTAAATATTTTTCTTGTGTGAGTTATTAAGTTTTTTGTTCACATCAGCAATTTTGTGTTTATGTCAGCATGTGTGCCTGTCTGTCTACATATTCAGAGTGTGTGTTTTTGCATGAATAATCTATGCAGTGGAGCATTTAGTAATGTGCGTGATGCATAATTCATTGATAAGAAAAGGGATGGGCCTTCATTAGTCAAGTTTGACGCTGCTGTGAACTCCACCTGTTATTACACTGCTCAGTGAGTTGCACACTGAAATCATTTGAGTGTTGCATTGTGACTAGATGGTGTTTATAATTCCTTAGTGCTCCGCCATGCCATTAGGAATGGGGTTTCCAGCTATCAGGAAAATCAAGAAGAAACGTGAATAAAATAAAATGAATAAATAATTGTATTTATTTATTTCAATATTGCTGTTCCCCATGTGTATCCATTAACTGATACTTTGTACATCAAGTATTTCCAATCATGTCCACAGACTTTTTCTTATTCACAGACTGCAAGTCGGGGCATTTCCCCGATCCAAAGAATATACAAGTTTCTATTAATTTCCAGATTTTTACCAACTCCAGCTTCCTCCCACAAAAACCAAAATCAAAGCCATGCATGTTAATGTCATTGGTTACTCTCTGTCTATAGGTATGAGGGTTTAAATGCATGGTTGTCTGTCCTGTACCTCTCCATGTTTCGCAGTAATGGTCTGGTGACCTGTCCAGGTTGAACCCCTCCTCTCACCTATTGCATCTGGAAATAGGGACCTGTCTTTTGCAGATGTGGAAGCAACATGGAAAATATATTAACTTTAGTGGCTTCCCTAGCTACAGTCTCAATAGACTTCCTCCAGAATTTGATAGCCTTGAACTAAAGTAGGTTAGATTACTCTGCACATCTGACATCAGTGGAGAACATAAAATATGATGCTTAGACCTTTTGAAAACATGTTTTAGTGTGTGTTTGTGTGTGTGTGTGTGTGTGTGTGTGTGTGTGTGTGTGTGTGTGTGTGTGTGTGTGTGTGTGTGTGTGTGTGTGTGTGTGTGTGTGTGTGTGTGTGGGGGGGGGTTACTTGAGATTACTTTTCCGACACTTTCAGCAGCATCACAGACACTTTGACCCGATCCCTCCACACCTCGGCTCTTGTGTGAGAGAGGTGTGGAGAAAGAGCACAGCAGTGTTGGAAGAGGAGAGCAAACTTCCTCCTTCCCATCTTCATCACATTCTTCAGAAGGACAACAGAGAGCATACTGGCCAGCTGTATCTCTGTCTGGTTTGTGGCCTGCAATGTCACAGATTGGAAATGTGTAGAGAGAGTGGTAAGGACGGAATACAAACTTTGTCCCTGCACACCACAAACAGGGGAAAGGGAGAGCTTTATCCAATCTACACCAGGAACAAGCTTGACTTTGAGTAAGTGAGTAAGTAGGTAAACTGTATTTCTTAAGTGCCTTTCACAGGCAAAGCAATCACAAAGCACTGTTCAGAAAACCAATAAAACAACAATTGAAATAGAATAACAAAAATAAGATAAAATCACAATAAAAATAAGCATTCAACAAAAGGCCAGTTTAGAAAAAGTGCATTATACTCATCTGGGAGAGGACGCTGGCGCGATGTGTTCGTCGATCCTACGCTTGAATGAATTAATTTGTTTCACTGTTTATTGCATGGTCTGCTGTCCTTGGGTCTCACTGTGGTCCTGGATGCCTTTTTTGTTGGGGGTGGGGATGGGGGGACTTTGTGCTGTGGCGTCCTGGTGGCTCTTTTAAATGATGATTTTCCTCCTTACGTACCATGATGCTAAGCTATTCTACTGTGAAGTTGTTGAGCCTCAGTAACGGCAACGTGTAAGATGGCCACTGGACATTTCCACCATCAAACGGCTGGGGCTATTTCGCCATCCTCCCTACGTACACGCGAGCTCCCGAAGAAAGTTTATTTTCCATCGGATTGGATCCTCCGTGGGAATCATCTTGTCAGCTGGACGCCCTTGTGCATGCCACTTACGTCATCAGAACACCACAGCTCATTGGACTTGTAGTCCTGACGCATCTACAGCTGACTCAGCTTCTCTCTGGCCACTGGAGAAATGTGGAGTAGATTTTAAACGTCTTAGGCCAATCGAAAGAAACATGACTGGGTCTCATCTTCCAACTGAACTCTTTAATATGCAATCTCTGTCCTATGAAGCATGCCTCATCTAAGAGCACACCCAGGACAAGGATCTGGGTATTATGTGCCCTACAGGGACCTGGCATCAGCAAAACTGATTTTCTGCTCTCAAAGAGGCAAAAAAGCTTGGCTGTCATTTTTAAAGATCATTTGGATTTCTCTTCCATGACTCTGCCAGAGCTGTCCTTTTTTGAGTGCTTGGCTTTCTACTTCAAACCACCTTATTCAATGATAGTGCTCCTCGCAGGCCCCCAAAACATCATTCTTCCTTTTTCTCTGATATGTTTGAGACTCTGTCAATGCTCTGTTCAACAAACTCCAACTTTCTAATACTTGGGGATATCAACATCCATGTTGATACGCCCACCAAGCATCAAGAAGCTGAATTACTTTATCTTCTGGACTGTTTGAACTTAAAACAATTTGTCAAATTGCCAAGACACACTTGCGGACACACTCTGGATTTAGTCATCACAAACTCTTTAACTGTGCAAGATCTTTCTGTTAATGACATGGGTGCCTCTGATAACAAAGTGATCCATATCGAGCTCCCCTTTCTGAATTGTGCCATAAAGCCAAAATTGAAGATTTATTTCAGAAATCTGAAAAAGATCAACCCTGAACTTCTCTCAGCTGATCTTAAGAGTCATATCCTTGTTTTCTTCCAGTATCCATCAATGCAGTTGAGCTTTAAAATACTGGTCTTGCAGGCATTTTGGACCATTGTGCTCCTTTTAGAAAGAGGACAGTTGCCTTTTCACGCTCGGCCCCCTGGTTTACCTATGGCCTGAGGAAAATGAAGCCTGCTGGTCGAGTGCCCGAGAGATGCTTTTTAACCTCTGGTCTGTGAGTACACAAGCTAACCCAGTCTATATTTTATTAATCTGTTATCACATATAAGTCTGATAATTCCAATGTTCTCTTTTCCTAAACACCTTCAGCCGCGGTCAGCAGTAAAAATTGACCCTACTAATAACCTCTGTGATAAATTTATCTCCTTCTTCCATAATAAGATCCAGACAATTCGATCACCTAACACCCCCCCCCCTCCCACCTACTAATTTACAGCTTAGAAGCCCTCCCCCTTTTTGCTCTTTTCCAGACGTTTGCATGGATGAAGCCGAGGCCACTGTGAGGTCCATGAAATCCTCTACGTGTGCCCTTGAACCCTTCCCAACGCAACCTGATTAAGGCTCAGATTGCCTCCTGTCATCAAAGATTAGTCCTGTCATCAAAGATATAGTGAATAAATCCCTCCAATCTGGTCACATTCCCCCACTTTGAAATCTGCTATTATCAAACCTCTCCTTTAAGAAACCCAACCTGGACCCCCAGGACTAAGCAAACTACAGACCAATTTCCAATTTTCCCTTTCTTGCTAAAGTTCTGGAGAAAACAGTGTCAGTTTACATTAAGGAGCACCTACATGACAATACAATTCTTGAAATTTTTCAATTTGGCTTCCGTGCCAACCATAGTACTGAAACGGCTATTGATTTCTGATTGTGGCTCTTCCTCTTCTCTTCTCATTCTTCTGGATCTGTCAGCAGTCTTTGACATGGTACACCACAGTGTCCTTCTCAACTGCCTACAGCACCTTGTAGGGCTCACTGGCACTGTCCTCGAGTGGCCTCCATCCTACTTGACGGACAGATCTAAATTTGTCTCCATTGGCCGTGCCCCGTCACTGGGTCATTCTCTCTCCTGTGGTGTACCTCAAGGATCAATTCTTGAACCTCTTTTGTTTAATGTGGACATGGTACCACTTGGGTGTATTATCAGCAGCTATGTCTCAATTCATTGCTATACTGATGATATCCAACTATACATTAAACTTGGTAACAATGTGTCTGAGACCCCACACAATTTAACTTCATCGTTGTGAGCTCCTTCACCTTGCCCCTCTTTCTACACTTACAGCCTGTCTGGAGGAGATAAATTCATGGATTTGGCAGCAGTTTCTTCACCTTAAAAAAACCAAATTAATCCAAATTGGTACTTCACATCAGATTCAACAACAAAAAATTCTCAGCATTACCTTCTCTGGCCAGAACATTTCTCTTTCAATTCAATTCAATTCAATTCAATTCAATTCAATTCAATTCAATTCAATTCAATTCAATTCAATTCAGTTTTATTCATGAAACATGTCATCTCAGGGCACTTTATAAAGTCAAATTCAATCATATTATACCAATTGGGTCAGATTATACAGATTGGTCAAAAATGTCCTATATAAGGGAACCCAGTTGATTGCATCAAAGTCCCGACAAGCAGCATTTACTCCTGGAGAAGCGTAGAGCCACAGGGAGAGTCGTCTGCACTGTCCATGGCTTTGCAGCAATCCCTCATACTGAGCAAGCATGAAGCGACAGCGGAAAGAAAAACTCCCCATTAACGGCGAGGAAAAACCTCCAGCAGAACCAGGCTCAGTACGAACGGTCATCTGCCTCGACCGACTGGGGTTACAGAAGACAGAGCAGAGACACATCAAGAGAGACAAACAGTAGTAATCAGTAGAGTGAGAAAAATAGGCCCTGATGTCCTCCAGTAGCCTAAGCCTATAGCAGCATAACTATAGAGGTAGCTCAGGGTAACATGAGCCACTCTAACTTTAAGCTTTGTCAAAAAGGAAATTTTTAAGATTAGTCTTAAAAGTAGACAGGGTGTCTGCCTCACGGACCAAATCTGGGAGTTGGTTCCACAGGAGAGGAGCCTGATAGCTAAAGGATCTGCCTCCCATTCTACTTTTAGAGAAGTCTGACAACTGAACCAAAAACTAAGAGTAATTGTTCACAATCAATCAGTTTTGGACGATACGAAACAACAAACAGAAGAGGTTTTATTGCTTTGCAATTTGGATGAGGGAAACTGAGTGTTAAATGTTCAAAAGAACTGTAGTTATTAGTTGGCCTTGGACTAATTAATAAATCAGACTGAAAGATGGTTGCCACTCCTCCTCCTCTTCCCACAGATCTGGGAATGTGGAAATTTGAGTAATTAGAGGGAGTAGACTCATTTATACTAACGGAGTCCACTTGTAGCCAGGTTTCTGTGAGACAAAATAAATCGATCTGATTATCAGAAATCAATTCATTAACTAACAAAGTCTTTGGTGGGAGAGACCTTATATTTAATAAACCACATTTAATTGTTTTATTTTTAGGTTCAAGGTGAACCGTATTGATTTTTATTAGATTTTTATGATTTGTTCCTTTTAGATCAGTTTTTGATCTGTTAAGTTTTGGCCTTGGGAAAGACACCGTCTCAATAGGATAATGGGTGGGTAACAGTACAGAAGCTGCAGAGAGGTGTGTTAAACTACGGCTCTGCTTCCTGGTCTGGACCCTGGGTTGTCAGCATTTAGGAGAAGTAATAAATCTGGCCAGATTCCTAGAAAGAAGAGCTGCACCATCCAAAGTGGGATGGATGCCGTCTCTCCGTATCAGACCAGGTTTTCCCCAGAAAGTTCGCCAGTTATCAATGTAGCCCACGTCATTTTCAGGACACCACCTAGACAACCAGACACCACCTAGACAACCAGTTTACGTTGTCCAGTCTGGGCACCAATCTTTTTGTCATCTTTGATCCACATCTCAAATTTGAAAGCCATATTAAGCACGTATGCAAAATTTAATTTTCCCACCTCTGAAATTTTGCTAAACTCCGACCTTCACTCTCCCTCTCTGATGCAGAAATGCTCGTCCTTGCCTTTGTCTACTCTAGACTTGACTATTGCAATGCACTTCTCATTGGGATTCCGGGCAAGAACTTACAGAAAGTGCAGTACAGTCCGAATTGCGCTGCCAGGATCCTGATGAGAGTGCAAAAACATGAACATATTACCCCCATTACCTGTTCTCTTCACTGGCTTTCCGTCTCTACCCGGATCATCTACAAAATCTCTCTGCTTACCTTCAAGTGCCAGCATGGTAATGCACCAACTTATTTAAAAGACCTTCTCACCCTTTATTGTCCGTCACGCACCCTGCGTTCTTCTAACACTGACCTTTTACACATTCCCAGGACTCGATCCCGCACCATGGGAGATTGGGTCTTTTCCCATGCCGCCCCCCCGGCTGTGGAGCAATCTGCCTCCACATCTAAGGGTTCTACAGACCCTGTCACGTTTTTAAATAGACCTTAAAACCTTCCTATTTACCCAATGTTTTTAATGGTCTCCTTTAAATGCTTTGTTTTGCTTTTAGTTCTCTTCCATTTAATTGCCTCAACCTGTTACGTGTGTATTTTAATTGCATTTTAATGTCCTTGTTCTTATTTTATTAGTTGTTTTTCTGTTGACCAGAACTTCGAAATTTGTTGTAAAGTGCATTACAAAGAAAATATATTTTTATTCATAATAATAAAAATAGATTTTTTAAACAGATGAGAGCTGAGAATGCTGGTGCAGCCATCGCTTTGGTTATGCGGGGACTAGATAACTTGTATGTTTTCACTATAGGCATAGTTTGGAAGCAATTCCATGTACTGTAAGTACGGACATTTGCACCTCTGTCTCCTTTCTTCTAAAGGTCTGGCAAAGTTTCTGCAATTGATTCATAAAGCCCAATACAGTGTATTCATCAGTTCTGGCGTAACTGCAAAGTGCAAACAATGACAAGAACAAACTGTGAATAATATGTGTTTCTCTCTTAAACATTTTCATATGTGCATTCATTTTGGTTTGCAGGAGTTGTGAAGAGAAATGTGTGGGTATGCTGGTTTTGGCTGCAGTCTGTTAGCCAATGCAGGGTGGGTTTCATAGGCTCAAGGTATATAAGGACAAAGTTAATGCATGATTTCTAATGAAGGATTAGCCGTTACTTTTCATACTCAAAGATAAACAGACAGTAATCAAATACCCTAAAATTAAATTCACCATCAGTCTTACATATATCATTATAAGTCTGCTGAATGTGAGCCTTCTTTCTTCTGTGGCTCAATTTAACCTTCAATTTAAGATGCACTTGTGAAAAAAGATACACATGGTACCAGCATTAGTTTTACACTTTGTCTCTGGGTGTGTGTTTCCTTATGTATCATATTTCTTTTCTTTTCTGGTATATTCACTTACTTTCTGAAGACCCACAGGCATTAATGGGTCCAATGGCTGTACCTAATGTGCCTGGCCTCCATTTTTATGGTTAGTGGTTAGGGTTGGGAATGTATGAATAATCGTTAGGGTTAGGGTCAGCCAAGAATAGAGTGACTAATATGAATGGTAGTTAATACAAAGTCCTAATAATGTTAGAAATCCAAACTTGTGTGCGTGATATTATCCACCATGTGCATTTAGATTCAGCAGATGCCTTTTGTGCAGCAGCGCCTGATGTTATGTACTGCTTTACTTAAAAAGAGCTGCGTGTATGTGCATGTTGTCTATATGTCCCACCTCATGTTTATTCATCAACTGCTAAACTTCACTGCACCACTTACTTAACCCTGTGCACTTTGATCTATGAATCACTCAAGCTGCTGAGTCAGGGAAAAGATGAAGAAACTCTCACAAAGACCCTGTAGAATACAGACTCTGAACTTGATGTATGCCTACTAACGCTAAAGCACCAGTGCTCAACATATATTAACATTCATGCCTACAGAATCTCCCTTCATTGCTCCAAGTGAAACTAGGCCTAGCCGCTTAGAATGATTCCCATTTTCTTTAATTTCTCTTTACTTTATATTTCCAAATTGTTCTTTTTAGAATTTATTATTAATATTGTAATAATAATAATAATAATAATAATAATAATAATAATAATAATAATAATAATAATAATAATAATAATAATAATAATAATAATAATGATATTGTTATCAGTATTATTGATGTCTTTAGGCCCATTGGTCCATTTCACAAAGCAAGTTTAATGAAAACTCTAAGTTTGTCAACTACGAAATCAGGGAAACTCGAAGAGATGTCATTCAGTCTCTGTGTCTGTTACCGTAGAACATTCTCCCTAGAACAAACCTGGTCATGAGCAGATTTTTCTCAATGAACTCAGAGTGTCCTCTGTCTCTGCTCTCCTTAAAGCCACTCATGCCATTTCATTTCCTGATTCAGTCAGGAAAGTTCTGTCACAGTTCTGTACGACCAGTAGAAAAATCAGTCAGTAGGTCTGTTAGACACATTAGGTGTCAAAAACACAAACATGGCATGTCTTTTTGATGAGGATCCAATCAATGAAGGAGTGGCACTAATTCGCAAAGAATTAAATATTCCTCAGGAGAGGTTTATCAGACCACGTATAGAGGTTCTTTCATATCTAGATAGTATATTTATGAGCGCTACCGTTTTACCTCACAATCCATCACATAGATCCACAACCTTAACCATCCTTACATTTGCAGCATTACACATCGGAGTCATGCTCTCACATCCCAGAAGGTTTTGTGTGTAGCGGTTATTTTTTTTTGCAAACAGTACTTTTTTATATTATGTGAGAAATGCTGAACACCTGAGTAAGACAACAATGTGCAGAGCAGTAAGAAGGGTGTGCCTGGCCTTGAAACGTCTTTTTCCCTGCCTTGTTAATTTCCTGGGGAATAAACCCATCCGAGACATCTGTTAGGACAAAAGAAAAAAAAGGAGCATGAAAGGAAAATAAATAAATATGCTAAAAACAACTAGATACAGACATGGGAAAATGATTGGACCATCATTGCTTTCTTCTGTTTCATGTTAATGTCTTTTTTTGTTTTATCAATTAGTGTGTATCATGTGCGTGAAACATGACAGAAAATAAAACCACCTTAGTTTAAATTCTTATATAATATGGGCATATGTATGAGTATGAATACTCTTCTTGTGAACCGTTTTAATAACATGCATGTGCCGATCATTCTGTTGGCTGAGAAAAGGTCTGTGTTAGTTTAATTATGTTTCATAATCTAACAGAACTTGATATTGATAAGAGCACATTGATGAGTGTGATAAGGGCATTATAAAAAACACCTGCACAGTCAAACAGCCACTTAGTATTTACTGTGTAATGTAAAATAGAATCAAAACGAGGAGGTACCCTAAAGGATTACATATGCATACATTTATATGTAGTCCTTTTCAAAGGACTACATATAAACTTATGCATTGACTCGAACAGCAATCTTCTCCCATAACATCTCCCTCTCCTTTGCAGTTTCCAACTGCATACTTGATCAATTCAGAGTAAATAATTTGACTCTGTCAAATCCTACCCTTGCCCTGGGTCTTTCTGCATGGGGTTTGCATGTTCTCCCTGTGCATGTGTGGGTGCTCCCGGGGTACTCCGGCTTCCTCCCACAGTCCAAAAACATGACTGTTAGGTCAATTGGTCTCTCTAAATTCTCCTTAGGTGTGAGTGTGTGCAAGAAAAGTTGTTTGTCTCTGTGTTGCCCTGCGATAGACTGGTGTACCCTGCCTCTCGCTCATTGACAGCTGGAGATAGGCACCAGCACCCCGTGCGATCCCAATAGGTATGACCGTGTTAGAAAATGGATGGATGGTTTTCTCTATTAGCCTGTGCCAGAACATCCAGCACCACTTTCCATCCTTGTCATGACCACCAGGCTGGTCTGACAGGGATTTAGGCTTAACTATCAGCTGAACTCAGAGACATGTTGTAACCGCACATCCACAAACATCTAGCCAGCTCTGTGATGGTTAAAACATCAACAATTTGGACCTTGTTTGCAAATTCTTTTCTACTGTGATGCCATTTAGTTCCTGTTAAGCTGGCTGATCAGGAAATCAACCTATCACACTTAATTATGTGTCAGCCTCCCACTCTTAGAATGAAGATCAACCTCTGAAGGTCTTTGGGGTGTGCGGTCTTAGAATTAAGACTGAGACCATGCACCATGTCTTCTTTCGCTGAAAGACTCTCGACTCCCTGCCATCTTCCCCGACTGCACTCCTCCCTCAAAGAACGACTTGGATCCCGCTGCAAGCCCTGCTCAGGTCCCGTCCTGAAGCTCTTCTGCCAGCCTTGGATCCCAAGGCTCACCCACGGTCCTCCAGCTTCCTCCTGTCCGCCTGCTCCTGCTATCATCATTCATCTACTCCAACCCGGTAAAGACTCTCTGGTTCTCACCCTCCTTTACTTCCTTAGTTATTTTTGTACAGTTTTCAGATCCTCTCTTATTCCTGACCTGAAAGTCCTCTTCTTCTACTTTACTAAAGCTTTTATATCAGGGTTTATCCCAAGCTTGCTGTTGGAGAAGCAACAAACTTTCATAAGGGGTACAGTAGAGACCACATAGAAATTAAAATAGTCCGTGATGCATTCTGTTATTCCGTCAATGTCCTCCCTATAAGGATAGCATAGTTTATCCCATGCAGTGGAGCTGAAGCAGTCTCTCAGGGCTTCTTTGGCCTCCTTAGACCATTTCCTCACGGTGCTTGTTATAACTGCTTCTCTGTGTACAGAAGGTTTATACACACGCTGTATGTGAACCAGGTTATGATCTGAGCCACCCAGAGGATGGAGGGGCAATGAACTATATGTCTCTTGGCAATTTACATACAGTAAGTCAAGTATTTTACTGTTTCCAGTGTTGTGGATAACATACTGATTAGAGTTGGGGCGCGTGGATGACAGGAATACATGTTTAAAGTCCCCTGAGATTAGAAAAAGAGCATGGTGTGTTTTGTTTGCATTCTGCTTACAACGGTGTAGATGACATCACAGGATGCTTCAGCGTTTGCAGATGGGGGCACATACACTGCTATCCCAATGTGCAAGGACTATCTTGGGACCGTGTAAGACCTCAGCCAGACAGCTAGCAGCTCAATGTCCTTAGTCCAAAGAATCTCTTTAATTGTAGCATGTCCAGAGCTGCACCATCTGTTATTAACAAATAGAGCAACCCCCTTCTGTCCCTTGTTCTGTCGGCTCTGAGCAGAAGGAGGCCCTCCATGTTTACACTGGAGTCCGGAATTTGCTTTGTTAGCCAGGTCTCAGTTAGCGTCGGTAAACTAGCCTCTCTGTACAGGTCCTCATGTCATGTTAGTGCAGCTAATGCCTCTATTTTGTTTCTGATGGATCTTACATTTCCCATGATGATGTATGTAAATGCGTGTCTATATCGGTTCTTCCAGGTATGTCGGCTTCTCTCTGCCCATCTACCTTGACTCTTTCTCTTAATCTCCCAGGAGGTTTCTGGCTGAGTCACTGCCGCTATGTCTGGGCTGTTAGCCAGGGCAAGTAGCTGATCCCTAGTGTAAATCAATGGCCGCATGTTGCCCCAAAATGTCCATCTCTGAATGCAAATTCCATGCAAAATAAAACGAGCAGGAAAATTAACCAGAAAACAGCTAGTTCCAAGTTGTGAGTTGAAAAGGCAACATGACAGGAACATACACACACTACTAGAAGTAGATAAAGGAGATAAAAAGCACAATATACGAAGCCATTGTTACAAGCTGCTGGCTTTTGCAGCGCTCCTATTGGGCACTTTGGAGTTGAATTGCCTAAACTCCTTCACATTCACATGCCCTCTTGCTCCATCAAATCTTTCTTTCTCTTCCATTCAACTCCCTGTCCCCTCTGTCTGCCTCATGACTATGGGGGCAGTGCTTTCTCTTACTCTGGCCCCCAGCTCTGGAATCAGCTGCATCCTGAATCCCTCTTCCAGTTTAAATCTGCCTCAAAACATATTTTTTAAAACTGCATATTTCTTGGAACGTTTTATCATTCGTGAGCAATTGCTGGTGTTTTGTTAACTCATTGTTCTTTGTTTTTTGTTTTTAATTTCTCTTGTACAGTGTCCTTGTGTATTATTAAAGGCACTTCCAAATAAAATTGCATTACTTAATGTTTCCCAGAATGTGATGCATTTCTCAACACCCAGACCACTTAAGATAAGAAACTATTTCATAACCATAATGGAGCAGCTCAAACACTAGTTATAAGTAGAGTGATGAATTATAACAGTTCATAGCAGCAAGAAAATTACTTGGTCTACATTTTACAGATATTATGTTTATATGTTTTGTATTAAAAGTGGTTAGTTACCATGCATAGAAGCATAAAAAAGGTGATATTCAAGTTAGTTAGTTAGTTCTGCAGCTATTGAAATTTGGGAGTCAGTATGAATATAAATAATTTATATTTGCCACAACTCCACAGGTGTGTTCTGCATAGTGCACAAGTTATACTTAGTTTTGGCACCAGTAAAAATTATTCCCATCATGTAGTATCTCTGATTTTACATGCAGAACTATCAGTATGTTTTTGGTATTTCATGTTTGGGCAGCATTTTATTAGAATTTCCCGAATAAACACTGATGGATATCTGCATGAGTGTGTTAGCTGAATGTTTCAACGGAAATGAACAGAGCCTGGGGCTGAGACATGCTCTTCTTTATATGTAGTGGTTATGGACTCCTGCCATCTGAAGCTATCTATCAAGCCCTTACCAGTAATAAAATATCGTCTCTCTTCTTACTGAAACACGCACGCACGCACGCATGCACGCACGCACGCATGCACGCACACACTGCTTCTTGTTATATGTAGTGAGGACTCCCATTGACTTTCAGTAATTTTCTACCCTTTCTATCTCCTTACCCTTACAGTAATCATAAACATAACTATTACCAGTGCATACCTAACCCTAACAGTAACCTAAGTCGGGTCAAGTTTATATTTCAAAGATTCAAAGATTATTTATTGTCACTGTGTGTTACCATGGTGAAACTTCAGTGATTTATAAACTAACAGAAGTATTTTAAAGTCTATTCTCTGGGCTATGGGCAGCCAGCGTAAGGACTTTAGAACTGGGGTGATGTGCTCTACCTTCCTGGTTTTAGTACAAATGAGAGCAGCAGCGTTCTGGATCAGCTGCAGCTGTCTGATTGATGTTTTGGGCGGTGAAGACACCAGTAATAAATGCAACTAAAGATAAATGCATGGATGAGTTTCTCTAGATCTGATTGGAACAATAGTCCTTTAATCCTGGAAATGTTCCTCAGGTGATAGAAGGCTGACTTTGTAACTGTCTTTATGTGTCCTTGAAGGTTCAGGTCTGAGTCCATCACTACTCCCAGATTTCGAGCCTGATCACTAGTTTGTAGTTGTAATAACTGAAGCTGCGTGCTGACTCTAGCTCATTCCTCTTTAGTTCAAAAGATAACAACTTAATTTTTTTCTGACGTTGTTCTGGGTTTCTTTGTGAACTCCCACATGTCACTGATGCAGATCTGCAATAACTGCAGAGAAACATGGTTTGCTGGAAATCTAAAGCCTTAGAGATTGCTTAGTTACCCTTTCTAAAGTGACGGCTGCCAATTATACGCAGCTCCTAGGGATAATTCAGATCTTTATAAGTGTGGTTCTGTGAAGTTTTTTTGATCAACAATGTTTTTCATATTCCATCCATCCATCCATTTTCCGAATGTCATATTGGACTGAGTTTCTAGAGAAGTTAAGAAATACACCTCAAACTGAATATATTCACATTTGTCCGTCTGTCCGTCTTTTTCCGCTTATCCGGGGTTGGGTCGTGGGGGCAGCAGCTTCAGTAGGGAGGCCCAGACGTCCCTCTCCTCAGCCACTTGGGCCAGCTCCTCAGGAGGAATACCAAGGCGTTCCCAGGCCAGCCGGGAGACATAGTCCCTCCAGCGTGTCCTGGGTCTTCCCCTGGGTCTCCTCCCGGTGGGACGTGTCCGGAACACCTCACCAGGGAGGCGTCCAGGAGGCATCCTAACCAGATGCCCGAGCCACCTCAACTGGCTCCTCTCGACGTGGAGGAGCAGCGGCTCTACTCTGAGTCCTCCCCGGATGACTGAGCTCCTCACCCTATCTCTAAGGGAGAGCCCAGACACACTACGGAGAAAACTCATTTTAGCCGCTTGTATCCGGGATCTCGTTCTTTCGATCACGACCCAAAGCTCGTGACCATAGATGAGGGTAGGAACGTAGATCGACCGGTAAATCGAGAGCTTCGCCTTTTGGCTCAGCTCTCTCTTCACCACAACGGATCGGTACAGCGCCTGCTTCACAGCAGACGCTGCACCAAACCAATCCATTTGTTAAATGGAATATTGTATGAGCAAATATTAATCATCCACAACGTCACAGAAGGTAAATGTGAAGGAAGGTGATGTGAGAGTGTTATTTTGCTGTGATATTGCCTTTCAGTGCCACCAGAATAAAAGGGAGGTATGCATTAGTGTGACTGGCTACACATAAAGGGACTATTATTGTTACAAACCTCACAGAAACTCACTTAATAAATCCAAATATTATCCTTTCTGTCCCAAATACCTTTATTACCTCAATTAATAGTTGGAGCTACATCTACTTACTGGGTTATTCTTCTAAAACATAACAAAAGTATGAGCATTGTAAAACTCAAGCAAATAAAGTATTGTAACTTTTGTATTTTTTTTACATTGTGATACAAAAACATAAGCTACAACATGAAAACATCTTGGTTTCTTCAGTATAATGATTATTTTCGCTATTCAAAAATATGTTCTTTGAAAAGTCACAAAGAAGGTACCAAAACAAGTCTGTTAAATCAGGGGCATTCAAGGATGATGATGTTGTTGCAGAGATCACTTTGTTCTGTTGCTAGTGCATTTATTTGAAGTGCTGGCCCATGTTTCTGAAAGATCTTCAGGCCCAGAGCAAAATTTGTTCACTGCTGCACAAACTAACCATAGAGAGAGTTCCTGTTATTGTTGTGTGTATATATCTCTGTCAGAGTGTTTCTAAAAGAAAACCTAAGATAAACAAATACAAATAAAGGGAGATAATAGCCCCTGAGGCCACCTTCTCTGAGCTTGTTTGAAGGAACTTCCACAAATGAATGCTGGTTTCAGTCAGATGGTCTGGTTATATGACCCCTCCATGTGTTTGTGTTCATTTATCTGAGAGAATATTTGTAAAAAATATCTAGAAATGTATGCCATTTCTAGTCTAAGTATTTCTAAGCAGTGTTGACAGCTGAGGGCCTGTACAGCCTACGGTTAAATGTGCCTTGGCTGAAGATTCATCTAAGAAAATAGCATCCAAAATACAGGAAAGGTTGATGTCTGAATTCAATGAATTATAATGAAACAAGTTTGAATCAAAGTCCAATGTGGTGAGGCCTTGTTTGGAAACATGTACATTTTACCTATCTAACAGCCAGGAAGAATCGCCCAATTACATTTTTGGTCTACCCTAAAAAACAAGCCATCCTAGTAATAGTGAGACTACTATAACAAGGTATTTGTTAAAAAATAAACCACTAATCTTTCTTCCAGTTTCCTTTTTGTCAGATCATAAAACTGGTTTCTTTTTCAGCACTGATTTGTAAGGTTCTGTTCATGCTCTGAATCACATAAGCTTTTGAAAGCAGTGGGAAAGTCCACTGTCAAATGCTTCTGCAGAAGTTGTGGGTATTATTTGGGTTTCCAGCCATTATTGGCATTGATGTGAGCACTGCAGCCACAAGCACAAACTAGCTTTCAGTAAGGGGTGCTGAGCTTGGGGCTGCAATGGGAAAGTTCACATTTAGTTCTCAGAAACACAATTTATTTAACATGACTCAGTTTGGATATGTATTAGATTTTTTTATCAAAGTGTCCGCTGTCGGAATGGACATTTTGCATTTTATTTGTCTTTTATGCCACTCGACTGTCTCTCACTACACATCAACATACAGTAGCAGCAGTTAGCGCTCCATAAAAGACCATTGTTAATAGCTGTGCTGCTTTCTTCTAACCTTATTTCGTCTTGCTATGATGTGGTCTTAATATTGTCGGCTACTATTGCTCAACAGCTTTCTAATAGAGGTACCGGCCGGTCTCTGCGTTAGTTTCTTTTCGAGAGTTATTTTTTTTAAAGCAAAAAATTCTTGAACACCTCTAGAAACCATTAGATTCACAATTACTTCTGGAAACAGTGTGCTGTACTGTAACGTCTCCTTCTGTAATCTGCGCATGCGGATCACTTTGTGGTCTTGAACCGTTCAGACAGCAGTATTATAGCGGTCACGTCAAATAAATAAATAAATAAATAAATTAAATTCAGCAAAAAATTGGTATTGAGCATCAAGACTCACCTGAAGGCTCTAAAGTTGATAACAACTACATTTTACCAACTAAAAATTCACAAGAGCAAACATCTAAACTTTTCCTCTAGATTATTTTGTGATGTATCTAGTTTACTAATTGGAGTAAAAGATAAAAGTTCCCCAATCATCTCGAAATTAATGCAGTTTGATACAGTTTTATTGCATCTTTTAAAACTTTCTTCAGATGTGATTCATTATGCAGCATATTGCTGCTGCATTAACAGGAGGAATCTTACTATTATTAACAATAGGAAATAAATAAACTTTGAGCGTGAAGAGACAACATTAACCAGCCATTTGGTAAAAATGCTAGCGACATATCACTAAACAGTGGATTAAGTTATCGACTTTACAGGAATTTATGTGATTTAGTCGGATCTGTTCAATTAATCAGATCAAAACTGTTTACTGCACTTCAAACCAATTATTTTTGTTCAAATCCAACATGGCAAATGAAATTACCTGCAATGACCTTTGCACTTGACATTGACAAGTTACTGTTCAATGTTGGTCTGTATTTTGCAAGCACAACCACCTCCATAACACCCCCCCCCCCCCCCCCCCAGCAGTTTTCCTTTTCCCAGCTGGACTTTGAGAACACATCACCCTCTCCTTACTCATATCGTCCCATCTTTCTCCTCCGATTACTTCCTCCATCCGTCATCCCTCCTTTCCTCTGTCAGTTCAACGAGCTGTAAATAGATTTACAGCTTGCAAGCAAGACCATGGTTTACAGCACCTCTATATCAACGCACAGCCATGTCAGTACCTGTCATTTCAAATAGTAGTTTTTTTTCTCATTCAGAAAATCCCAAATGGCTAAAGTTAGATTCTAAATTAAAATTTCTTGGGAGTGGCTCATCCTTTTTCAATGTGGCAAATGACTACAAATCCACAAAATTGAATACAAGAAGGAGTTATTATGGTTAAGTTGCCTTGCATTTTTAATGGGTTTTTATGAACTTCTTAATTCTTTAATGAATGAAGGTAAATCACAAAAATGTATTAAAATACCTGCTGTCAGATTGAATGTATGAAAAAGCCAATAAAATTCCAGAACTACAGAAACTCAGTGGAAAGACACCAGTGGAAGCAATTTCTTTGGCAGAGCTACTGTGACTTAGCCAAAGATGTTTTAAAGTTTTCAAAAACACGTCAATTCAAGCAAAAGTCTGGATGTGTATTGAGACCTAATGACTCCATTAGGTTTTGAGTTATAGAGCATAGTCAGGTTTTGTCTTGAGAAATGCCAAGATGGAAAAGCAAAAGAGCACGTAATGGGTTCTGAAAATCAAACTTCTTTGTCCAAAATGTTCACATTTTGGACATAACAGGGTGAATCCATCATGACGATCTGTCAACCAGACGAGTAACTGATAATATAAACTAGAGATCTAATGATCCGACTTTACAGAATATAGACTAACAACAAAAAGGAGCATAAACATAATATTGGTTAGAGGCCTTCAAAGGAATTTGATAAAAAGTTACATGTTGTTGCAAACCTTTGATGTAATTTTTCTCATATAGCGAAGGACGGTTTAGGGCTTTAACTCTTGGGTAAGAGGTAATTTATCTATCAGTAAGTTAAATAACTTGTTCTATTATTGCTGATGAAAATCCAGAAAGGTGAAAGCATTGGAGACAGACTGTTGAATGATGCAATGTGGAACAACAGGATTTGTTGACTTTAAGTACACATGGAAAAAAAATTAACTGAGAAATCAGCTGCCAAAAAGGAGCATGTTAACCCAGCTTTACATAAACATACCGTTATGTCATGTACCATGTTTTATTCATTCACTAACAGAGCTGACAAGTGCATCCAATCACTCAGAGGTCGAAACAAAACATTTTCAGCAAAGCAGTAGGGCACAGAGCTAAATAACAGCTGTGTGAGTGAAGCTCTGGCTTTCCATTCCCTTTCTAAGTAAAGTGTGCCTATAAGCATGTTTTCCTTTACAGCTGAAAACTTGCTTGGATCTTTCTTTTAAATACAGTTTGTGCTTTTTTACTGTCTGGAGAGAATCAGACCAGGGGTGCCACGGAGTCACAAGCTGAGAACTGAACCACCAACATAGTCAGACTGAACATCTTGCTTCATGTTGTAATCATTTGATGCTCAGTTATGCTTACAAATTCTGACAAAAACCAATACATCATAGAGAAAGGGCGAGGACTCGGTTTAGACCCTCTGCTCCACTCACAAGTCAGTTTAGGTAGGTCAGACACCTGATCAGGATGGCGGCATGGTGCTTGCCTTTGGACGTATTCTGGGTCCATTCCGGAAGAAGACCAGACGGGGGCAGACCCAGAATTTGCCAGAACTTCCATGCATCCTTTGTGGCTTATGAACATTTCAGGATATCCAAAGTGGGGTCGCTTGATTTCTTGGTTTCCCTGCGGAATCTGTTAATGTGTTATCTGAGCATGGATAGGAGAAGAACAATGGGTAGTTAAAATAAACCCTCTTTGTTACATATGTAAATGAACAATTGTGTTTTTCACTGAGATCAGAATATAGGGTCAAATGTAGGATGGGACCTCTTTTTTTAGGTTTATACAGCACTATTAGCTTGTTTTTTGTATAGTGAGCTGAGAGGGAAGGGAGTACGAGAGAGGGGGAGAGACATGCGGCAAAGGACCACCGGTCGGATTCAAACCTCGGTCGGCCGCGACAAGGACTAAGGCCTCTGTACATTGGTTGTGCATGCTAACCACTGCACCACCGAAGCACACCTATGGCGGGACCTCTTAATCAAAATATGGATTGTTATGTCAAACTGGAGTCATATGAGTGGTATTTCAAACCATTGATCATCAGGTCACCAACACAGCACCAAAGATGAGGAGTGCTATTGGCAAGGTTTCCAAATGATCAAAACATAAACATCCCTAAAAGCAATCGCATATAGGCAACTCCTCTTTAAATAGCACTTTAATCAATGCATAATCTTACAGATTTTGACCGTGGAAAAACAAATCTTCCTCAAGTATTATGCACCACATTTTTTGTTTAAAGTTGTCCTGTGAAAATATTCATTTCACCAAATTCTTTCCGATTTTGTTGTGATATAATTACAAACTTCTTTGTATTTCATTGAGGTTTTGTGTGACAAACCAATGCAAAGTAGTGCATAATATGGATGAACATAATAGGATCCATGACGTTCAAAAAGTCAGCCTACCTGAGTCAGCCTACCTGAGTCAACATTTTGAGCAGCTATACCTTCATGTATTTTGGGGTGTATCTCCACATCTGGAGAGGGACTGTTTCTGCCCATTGTTGTTATCACATTAGCAGAAGTTGAGTGACATTGAATGGAGAGCATCTGTGCAGTTTTCAAGTCCTGCCACTGATGACTCGGCCACTCTAATGCACAAATGTTTGATCTGTCACCTCTTAATTGGTGTTGTCCTGCCTGGTCTCAAGATTTTTGAAGCCTGGTTATCTTCCAAGATTGCACTGCATTTAGTGCAGTAAAGTTTTTTTTTAGGGTTTTTAAGGAATGATAATGTTCCTTAAAGCTAGGGTCGGCAATTACAGACATTTCCCCAAGTCCCTTTTTGAATAACTGCGCATGTGCAAGACCGGCTTACCTTGCTCTTCCACTTGCCAGAGAGATCGCATCTTAAAAATTTCCCAGGTCTTATTACTTTGTACTGAGGCCTTCCTAATCTTCTCATAAACTTGAATGTGGTTCACTTCATGCGACTCTCAGCCATGTTCAAAGTATACGGTGAGAGCAGCGGAGCTACAATGAATGGCTAACCGCTAGGCTAACAGCAAACAGGCTTAAATCGGAGGCAACCAGACTTTCGTTCAGTTCTATCTCAAATTGTTTTGAAACCAGCTGTCGTTGTCAGTTCTGGTGGCTCACACTTGAGCAACTTGTAGTCGATGTGCTGCTGGTTTTAAGGACATGGAGGGCCATCCTCCTCCATTCTAGGTCAGATGCAAACCATTAAACCACCCACCATTGTCATTAGAAGCTATTGCTTGGTGTGAGTGGAGTATTTGGTCACCTGAATCATGATGAGACTGCGGATGTAATCCGGAATGAGTTGGAGGACAGAGCTGTAAACACTGGGGAGTTGGAAGTGCAATCCTCCTCCTCTGTTTAGTGATGGCTTTCTCTTTTGACCAAGATGGCTTCGTTCACCACTCTTTCAAACCATCTGTACTCCCTGTCCAAAATCTGGACACAATATCGCTCAAAGCCAGTGGGTGAAAAATCTCAAACAGAGAACTCACACAGACTGAGATGAATGTTTTGTCCAAAGGTCTCAACTTTGCCATAACCCCCTAAGCAACTTCAGATAACATAACTCATCACTGCCACTGAATCAGACATAAGAAATAACAACATGGCAGATGCATCAGCAGAACTTAGAATAAAAGTCCCAGCAGCACTATCCAGTGCAAAAATTGTACAGGTTTTTCTAAGGGTGAAAGCAAGAACGAAACTGACAAATCCATGCCCTTTGGACTGAGGGGCATGGATTTGTTAAAGTTTAACAGGTCTGCTGCTCCCACAGAGAACGATTTTTTAACCTCCTTTTTGTGAATACATAATGTATTTACTAATTTCAGGATGGAAGGACGATATTACACAGTATAACAAAAAGGGTTTCTGAACAGGATTACCAACTATAGCTTTAAATAAATCTCACTCAGATTAAGCCTTGGAGAGTAGAAGGCGTGCCTGATTCTGCCTCTCAACTCTCAGTTGTGGGGGAAAATGGCCCTAATGGATGAATGGATGGATGCAGACAGAAACTCATGACACTAAGAGCTCTGTGTTGTGAAAAAATAGTTGAACAGGGATTTGATTGAATTATGTCTAAGAAGGACACCTCCATGTGAAGACAAATTATGTGAAAGGTTAAGTGAAATGTTTTCATTTCCCTGATTTAACACTGTGGTTATTAGCTAAAAAGCTCCATATTTATGGAAAATCCTGTTCTCCCTTCTTGTCTACTGCTGCTGTGATGCCCTTCCTTTCTCATTTTAATTTATGTGACGTTGCTGACACCTCCTGCATATATTGCACCCTCTCTCGATTCACTCCTCTCTGCTCTCCATCATCTATCCCTGCAGAAGATAAACCATAAGCTGTGGATCCCAGATTTCATGACATAATCATAAGACTGTCACAGTGCTGAAGTCATTTAGAGTGTTCAGGTTTTATCTTTGGTTTTTTGATTTTTAAAACCATGTTAAAAAGCCAGCATGATGAATTCAAAATAAGCCTCTTTTAATCAACCTCCGGCAGTCGACACTGATCACCGATTTAAATATGATGTCATGCATTTTGCAGTGGAAATGTTTTGGAAGTTCCTGAAAGGTCCTAATCTTCCTACAAGACACTGACCCTAGGTGATGTGAAGGTATGCTGGTAATGTGTTCAAGTGCATCAAACAGAGCATCTTCCATCTTCCCAGTGAGTAAGATGAGGTGGGGGATTGGAGAGATATGGCACAGGTGAGATAGGGATCAGGTCAGGGCTATGCAGGTAATCCTTCAAAACTAAACATCTGCACCCTTAGGTGTAAACCCATATACTGTTTAAACCATGGGTTGACTTCATTTCTGGCATTTGAGTTGAAGGCGAATACAAACAGAAACTAACATAAATATACACAAGTGAGCTGTTTTGCTCAGACCATTCGAGCATTGGCTTGCAGGTACACCCTTCTTTGTTTTTTTCTTCCTGGTTTAATGTATAAATACAACGGCCTTTTCTTTATCATACACGGAGTCATGGGGATAATGGTAATTTATTTTATTATGAGAAATTACATACATTATAAGATTTCAAATAAATGAGAAATTAACAAGGAAAACGGCATAAACAAAACAGCTTTCCAACCTTCTTCCTTTCAATTTCTACTGTAGTTCAGAAAAACAGTTAAATTTTAACTTTTGTATTGTGATTGAAACAAGTAAAAGGAAAAGAAAGAAAAAAGAAAAAAAGATTTTAGTTCAGGGAAGAAGAGCTGTGTTTGCAATGTCAGACACATTTAAGTAATTTCCCTCTGGGATTATTAAAGTATGTCTGATTCTGATTCTGATTTATAGTTACCCTTTGTAAAATGTGACTAAAGAGGATTAAAATAAATAAATTTCTTATTTCAGACACATGATCTCTTACTGAAAGGTTTTAGAAAAATCTTTAATTTGAGTTTATTTACTCAGTGGGGAAAATATCTCATGTTCAACATTGATTTGAACAAAATTAGCTGTGGCACAATTCTTGGTACCTAATGTTGTGCATGAACACATTTAAATTAATTAATGCATGTTTTTTGTAGAACAGTAAACTTGGTGCTCTTTACTGATTAAAGTTTAACTGAACTCAGCTCTGCCTGTTGTCATTAAAGGACACTCTACTTGGGATGCCTGGGCAGAGTCTTACTCAGCTGAGTCATCTCTGATGATCAACAGCCAAAATAACAACACAGATGTGTTTATCTTGAAAGTGAATATTTTTCTCAGCTTACGTGTTTAAACAGAATATGGATTTTAATAAAAGTAAACAACAGGGTGAATGCGATTGTAAGCAATACCCCCCCCCCCCCCCCCCCCCCCTCCTCCCCCCCGCCTCCACACACACAATGTTCAAATAAATGTAGCTTTCTTACAGCTAAAGCTGGGAAATATGAGGATAGGAGCAGCTTTATTGAGGATTTGGAAATGATCAAATACAGTTTGTGTGAACAAAGAAAACAGGAGATAATTAAACAGATGTAAATGATCTAGCAAAGGCCAGGTTGCAACACAGTGATTCCATAATCCATCTGTAATCTTCATCCGCGCCAACTATGTGGAGGATTTCCTTTGTATCTGGCAGAGTTGTGTCGAGATTGTGCAGACTGTCAAATGCTTTCACTGCTTTTAATACGAGCTTTTTATATATTAATGTTATAATATTGTTAAAATACTATTGGTTTTAATAATACGTTGCTGTGTGCCATCCTCAATAAATTACCAGCATCAGAGGACAGGACTATTTTCATTCTTTAAAGAGTCCTGGAGTCAGACTACAGCAATTTATCTGTTGTAAAGATAAATAAGTAAAAGATTAATGTAATTATTGAAAAATTATGTGTTGCTGATCTTTATAAAGAGAGATTCTCCTTGACACAATGTTCCCTATGTTTTATATTATAGTATCACTGTGTAGAAAGCACTGGTGGAATCACTGGAATACATGTTTCTCCCAGACCCGTCGAACAACTCCATTCTTAAATGCAGCTCAGAACCTCTTCAGACCACGGCACATTTTTGATGCCATAAACCAGAGCTGGCGGCAACAACATGAAAAGAATTCAAAGAGAAAAGGGCTGGAAATTTCTGACTTCACTTCTATTTATAACCACATTTATAGTTTCCCCGTGTCCAGATACTTATGTTCTTTAGAAAGTCAGGCTCACAACAGTCTAAAACATATAATGCCTATAAACTTGCACACTGTGAATGATGGACAGTTGCCTAACCTCACATATTTCACACACACACACACACACACACACACACACACACACACACACACACACACACACACACACACACACACACACACACACACACACACACACACACACACACACACACACGAATACCCTACAAGCTCACCCACATGCAGATCACATACTGTAACACAGCTGGGACGCAGTGCAGGACTGAAATCAGGATCCTGATCCAAATACTGATAAAAATATTGCATCGACCACAGAAAATTGAACACCTGTATAGTTCATTTCAATCATTTATTCTCAAATTTCCTGATATGTTTTACACTGAATAAGCAGTTTTGGCCAACCTTGCATAATGCATTTGTGAGAAGTTTTAATTTTTCCCCCCCTTTTATTGCAAACAAACAAATAAACAATAAAACAAAACAAAACAAATAATCTAAAACATTTATATTTAATCACTATTGCCAGAGTGTCTTTACTCTTGTCTTGGCCATCCATCTTCGTGTTCATGTATAGCTGATTACAGTAATCTCATTATAAATGTACACTAATGTGACAGTTTAATGTTCTCTCTGCTTGTAGCTTCCTACCACCACTCTGATTTTCACATCAAAGCAACACACTCCATCTCCGCCTGCATCAGACTGTATGCCAACAGAAGCATTTTCTGCAGCTTTTGCTCACAAGAATGCATGCACGTGGATAAAAGCATCCTGTCCTCACCTTTCTCTTTTAGGTTTTATTATTTATTTATTTTTTCACGGAATGAAAAGTAATTTCTTGGCATCGGCACAAACAGCGTTCACAATAAACAGATGCTGCATTCCAGCCCGTCCACAAAGATCCAGCTAATCGGTTACAGTTAGACGTGTCCTCTTAACATAAAACAGCTCCACTTATTTTGTTCTGCTGATATGATGGATGGAGGGATGTGTTTGGTCACGTCTGCTCAAAGCCACAGGAGCTCCTTTGTTGTGGCGAAGATGTGTGTGTTCACAGAGTGGTTGACAGATGCACCCGTCTTGATTAAAGACACACAGTTGCGTGTGTCTATTTCTGTCCCTATAACGTATTTTTTCTGCAAGGTTTTACATACATCTATTGAAGTCACTTCCAAGAGTTTGAGCGTCTGGTACCGAACCCCTTGTGTTCCAGCTCTGTAACTTGCCAGTAATTGTCTGCAGAGCTTCCCGTGTTATTTTCCCAATAAATGACAGATGTTCTGTGTGTGAAAAAGGAGAGCACACCTGCCAGGTCAGGAAAGGAGATTTTCCACCGTCACTCAGCCTGGCTTTATCTCCTCTATTTGTTACACATCACACACCTTGTTTGTGTTGAGGTTGACTTCATGTGTGGGCACTTTTGCTTCCTAGGATTACCGCTTCCTAGTTTGGAAGTTTTAAAGCATTAGATCAAGAGATTTCGTTTTATTTGTAAAACTAATGTAACCACTATACAATCAAGAATGATACCGAAAAACCTGAATGGATATATTTGTGCAGCTTTTACTATGGGATCATATGAAAGTAACCACCAACACTCTTTTCATAGATAGTACATCTGCTTGGCACAAAGCATGGGCTAGTACTAGATTTTCATAATATCAGAGCCTAGAGTGAAAATATGATTATGTATAATATGTTCGCCCTTTTTACACAAACATTTCAAACAAAGATGCATAACACAATAGATGACCTTATTAGTATAGAAAGTTTTTTTTTTTCATCTGCTGCTCAAATCATATATGACTTATGACTGTTGAGGCCTGTGCAGAACCTAATTACATGCAGAGCAGGTAAGTCAGTCTTTAAATTACCTGAACACATCTAAAACATCTTGGCCACCCCTGATTGTAACACTTTTATAAAAGCTTATCTTTGCTGGTTAATTTGTCAAGCAATCACCTCTCTTGTCATGCATGCAGTTGCTGCAGATTGGTTACTGGCATTTCCAGTTAACAGTTTCACCTTGATTAGAACTGATGGCTGGGCGTTTTCGTTTCCAAACTATGACAGGGACATTTTCTTGCAACTCGAGATCTTTCTAATTAGCCAAATTTGACTTGAGTTAAAGAAAAGCGTAGTAGTTATCTTTGAGCCAGTTGACCAGCGGTGTGCAGCAACCAGTTGTAACAATTCTAGGTGTGAACCCAAAATTCAGCCAAACACAGAGTTATGTTTAAACAGGTTTATTGGAAATGTTCAATGCAGAGACAGACCAGAAAATTGCTGACAGAACCAGACCTGAGCAGAAAACACCACGTTGGCAGAGCACATGTGAGGTGATGCGACAATCTGGCAGTGAGTGGGTGAGTAACGCCAGGCATATGAAGGCTTGGGAACAGGTGGGCAGGGTAAGGTTTTAAGAAAACTATTAAAGTTTGGTAAACAAAAATGGAAGATTCTCTCATGGACTAATGAAGTTATTAATGAATTAGATTGTGGCCTATTGAAGGGCAAATTTTTATCTAATGGCACTCTAAACTAAAACATTTCATAGAGGTTCAAGCAAATAACATTTGATAAAGGTTCAGTGTCACTTGTGCAGCAGAATCTTGTTTTTGTGTTTTGTTTATGGCTTTTTATCCGCTATTAACCTTGTCTGTGGTTATAATCAGTTTGGTGTGCACCCTGTGTTGAAAAGTTGTGTTCTAGCATCTAAATTTCAAGGCGAAGAGAAATGTGGCTAAAAACACAGGACAGCTGTTTCAGAGTGGCTTATAAAATGGCAGGACAAGTGGCTCAGAACAAAGACTGAAGACTGGAGACTGATGGTAACAGTCAGCCATGGACAGGGCATCAGTACATGTATGTGTGAAACTTGCTTCATGTCCATGTTGTTACAGCATTGTTCTTTGTGGTGAAATCAGAGATGAATGCTGTCTGAAAAGGCGTTAGTGAAGAAAATAGGGCTTCAGCTTTCAAACTGTGACCAACCTGTTGGCTACATAAGGAGTCAAAGACGAAAATAAATTAAAGGTTAGACATTGCACCAAAGCAAACCTTTCACTGCCCTGCTCTCCTTATTTGCTGCTTTTCCTGAATGTCTGAGATACCATCTGAAAGTCATAACCATATCTCTCCTAAATCATAAACAGCCAGTGCTGTAAAAGAACAGCAAATTTCTTGAGGGATATGATCTCTCAAGTGATTCAATCATTTCCTCCAAAAATACCAGAACTTTCTCAGGGACATGTTCTTGTTTTTGTCAAGATCCCGTAGTTTTTACTTTCATTTCTCAGTTCTATAGCAGGCAGACATCAGGCTGATATTTATGTCTGATGTTGACAGACGTTACAACAGCATGATCTGGACCTCTTGGGTGAATTATAGAATCACAGGAACCTCTTCACATTTTTTATAACCTTTTAATTAAGTTTCCTTTCTTTCTCCTTTTGGTTTTTTATAGGTTCTCTTTTAAACTCTTGTGTGAGGAAGTGTTTCTTTAGCAGATAACTAATTCATCACTCACTTGATGGGACAAGATAGTACCTGTCATGAGTGAGTTAGAAGTAGATTGCTCACTGAGCACCAACTCTATTTAAAACTGTATTGAGCTTACAAAGCAACACCTTCATGTACAGAAGACAACGTCTTAGGAATTTAGAAGAAAACACAGAACTTGACCATCACTGAAATTCAACATTACTCAAATGTGATCTTTAATTTCCATTTACACTTCAAATAATCTTGCAAGATTGTTATTGAGGCAATTACAGAAATTGTTAATTTGTGGATGTCATCTAAGGATCCGCTTTTAACGCTCTGCAATGATGTTCACCATGAACAAGCAATGAAAGAGAGACTGTTGTTGTGCACGTTTACCTGTTTGATTATGAATGTTGATAATTTTAATTGGCAATTATAATTTGTAATATGTCATTCAAAATCAAAGGATAGCTACAACTATTTTTCTTTTCAAATGGTTGTGATCAAGCCTTTTATTGATTCACAATAACAATTGTTTGCAGGATTAAAGTGTTTATTCACATAATGTGATGTTTTGGTATGGTTGTGAGAGGCAATTGGACCAGTCCTAATGATGTCAGAGCTATAATATTAAGAGAACCGTTACGCTGAAAGGAAAACAAAGCACACAAACGTTCAGAAACATGTATGATTTTGTATGTTCATTATCAAGCTTTAACATAGAAAAAAAAAACTTGATCCAAAAGAGCAGCTAGCAAACACTAAAATGTAATCCTGGCCAATAAACTTGCTGGTTTATTCAAAGGTTTAACACATGCAAACATCTTCCTTTCTGAGACAATAGAGATAAAAGATTCAACAAATTATTTTTGCTACTTCATTAAAAGTTTTACATCATGCCTTTTTAAGCCTTCCAAAGTCAGATGTAGGCATAAATATGATGAAATATTGCCTTTGGCACTATGGAGTATTCATTTGTCATGAAATATCAGTTATTTTCTGCTGCTGTTTCCAAATCCGAAGCGAGACATTTGACTATGATGCCACCTCTCCCCTGGTGAGGTCGCCCTAGAGCAGGTGCAGCATGGTATCAAAGAAAGAGCTGTAGCTGTTGCTCTGCAGATTAGGTGCTAAAAGAGCCACTTCATCTCAACTTTGATTAGAAATGATCGGGCTCTGCCTCAACACGCTGTTTGGGCATGTTGTTTACTGGGCAGGGGCAGAAAGATCAGGGTAGATACTTCCTGGAACGGACCATGACCGCTTTGTAGTTCCTGGTCATGGCCAGTTGTTTTACAGGACAGGGAGGGGCTGCTGCTCAGATAGCAGAATTCATGAGGATTACTCAGACATGCATGAATCAAGCAAAATACAGCATCGGGCATGATGTTGATGAAGGAATAACATCATAACATATTTAAAAGCTTGAAAACGTAGATTTGGCATGATATGGACCCCTTAAGTTTTTGTTTTGTTCATGAGTTCATCTTTAGCATAAACAGAATGTTTGAATAATAAATGATCAGACATTTTTATCTGGTTGCTTTTCAAAAGTTCAAGTTTTAAGCATATTGAAAAAAAAAAATCGTAAACATAAACACATTTCTAACCACCAAACTCATTCTTCATTATTTCTACTGTTGCATTAATGTTGCCTTTGTGTCTATTGGTTCATTCATGAATGCTGGACCACTGTTGGGAGTCATCGTAAAAACCTTGATGTTCTCCTGCTGAAAAACAACCAACATACAAAAATGCTACAGTACTTTTCTTTACCATGCCTACTTTCATGGTTGGGGTATGAGTTCATGATAACCTTCCATGCTATGCTGCGAGCTGTACTGTGCTGGTGGAGCAAACTAAACAAGGCCACTTAGGCCTAATTATAGAGGAAAAGGTTCAAAGCAGAACAAAAGCCTAATCCCCCTCTAATTCAGACTTGAGATAAGGGTATCAGCAAACAAAGAATTTCATAATAATAAGACAATTTCTCTGGGCAAATTTCCACTAAGCTTTTCTGAATCCGATTATGCTCCACCGTAAGAGGCTCTGGAGTTTTCTTTTAGGGTAAATTCAGCTCCTCCTTATACTTCTCCTGTCCTCTGGTCACCTCATGGCTTCCTGTTGTACATTATTCTGATTGGATCAGCCCACCTTCCGGTTGCAAAGCGACCTCCTGCTATTGGTCAGTTTTGGAAATGATACCACCAGCAGAGCTACAGGATTTAGACCTCTCTCTCTCTCTCTCTCTCTCTCTCTCTCTCTCTCTCTCTCTCTCTCTCTCTCTCTCATGCATTTCTGTCATTTCTAGGTTTTTCAAAGGGATTAGCAGAATTTACACATCTTGAATACACCAAATTTTAAGGATTTTTAATCCACCAATAATCCCTTTACTTGACTGTGTCACATAATCACTATGCTTTCACTTTTAAAAGGAAAGAAAAAAAGATGGAAGACAGTGAATAGAGGAAAAACAAAATGCATAAGCACGTGCTGGTGTTTTTTTTTTCTCCAGAAAAGTGACATTAGTATCATTTACAGACAGTTACAAAAGCTGAAAGAACTATTCATCCATTCTCTATAATGTCCAGAGTCATTATGGTGTCGTCTTAGCAGGATATGACCCAAGAGATGGGTCACATCCTGAAAAATCACCAGATATCTAAAAAAGGGCAAACACACCTACGTGCCACAAACACACTCTAGAACTCAAAATCAGCTTTATCCTGTGTTGGCTTGTAAATAGAGGGTGCTAGGGCTCTACCCAAATCAAAATTCTAGGAAATAAGTATAGTTGCAACAAACTTAAAGGAACAATAAGTAATAATGACACTTAGTGGTTAAAATCGGAACAACACATTTACAATGCGTTTCATGGAAAGCTGCCATTTACTCAACAGTCCGTTGCACCTAATATTTACTTCCACAGGCTAAGTACACGATGTTGTATTTTGTTCCATTTCTGGTCCGCTTCTCTTACTCGCTTTCATGTTTGCAGGCTGCAGCTCTTTTGCCAAAATAAAATCCCAAATGCTGTGCTCTGTTTTAAGAACCCTGGGAACTTTAATATGACCAGGAACAAGGAAGTAAACATGGGCTACTCTCTGAACCGAAGCAGTTCTGGACCGTACCTCTAGCTTTGAAAGGAGAAGGAGGCAATTTTGCAACACATTGTTAATATTTTTACAAAATCGTAATTACACAAGGCTTTTGGGGGAGGACAAAAAGTAGATATAGGACTTTGGACCGGTCCGACTAGATATAAAATTCAGCTGTAAGCGAGTGAACATGGATGAATTTATGTTCATGAAGAGTTTATTGTTGTGTCGTAATCGCCAGCAACTGCCTCAAAGTTTTTATCACTGACTGCCACTGCACCTATCCCCTCACATAACTTTACATAGTGAAGTAAAAAACAGAAAAGAGTTTATCAGATAACATTTACATGTGGTTTAAGAGAGCCAACTAAACTAGATTGGTTCATAGGAAGAAGTATGTTTCATTCTGTGGAGTGAGTGTTTTACATCTGGAGAAAATGGTTCACAAAACAGTGCAATGTCCATTTCTGTGCTTGCTTTTGGATGTATTATCTGCTTTTGTCCTGCAATGGAATCAGGCAGCAGATTGCATTAAATGCATACAGATGCAAACACGCCGTGAAGTCAAACATATGCCTGCAATTTGCACCTGTTTTTGAGGGATTTAAAGTTGCCTTTCTTTCAGCCACAAACACAGCAGGCTCAGTGAAGTGATCAAAGAGATAGAAAAATATTTCTTCCCAGGGAGCTCCAAGTCTGGTCAATATCAAAACTTTAAGGACACCATCTGACTGTATCAGGAGAGTATCATGTGTGGGATGGTGATTCAAAATCAATAAATGATGTCGATTTATTTTAATGGACAGTGGTACAATTTATATAAATTATTTAGATTAATATCATTGACCTAAACCATATCAGATTGCAATATTATTCCATGCAGCCTATACGCATGTATACTGCCTTATGTCCGGTTATTTTCACAAAATAAGGACATTTGCTTCTGATCACAGATTTCCCTTCTCCTTCTTACTTTCCCCTGCTGGCAATGTTAAGTCTACACTTAACCTAGTACTTTGACAAACACCTCTCAGACATATTTTTCCCAAAAACTGGCAGCTTCTATCAAAACATGATGATAAATATATCCTTTTGTATAAAAGCCAGTCATTTTTATTGGATTTCTTAAGGGATGGGTTTATGATTAACCTTTGTCGAGTTAATCTATTCCTTTCCATTTCTAAAGCTGTTTTGATTATTATCTATTTATTTAGTCTAATTTTCAGAATAAATACTGTAATGTGATTTTTTTTTTTAGAAGGATGAGTTTTGAAAACCTCCAGTATGCTGCTTTTAATGGCTGACTCCATTTGGGATTTTAGATTTGAATTCCAGTCTCTATTTCTTCTTCCTGTTGGATCATTATCCTTTTGTTCTGTCATGTCAGTAATGCATTCAGAATTAGCCAAAATGCAATGAATTAGTGTAATACATAAGAGGATGATCAACATGTTTGCCTATCTTTGTGTTTGCCTTTCAGTGCTGTGAAAAATGGTTCACCCCCTAATATTTTTCTTCTGGTTTCACTAAAATCTTTCAAACGACCAAGACAATTTTATAGCATCAACAGTTGTAAATACAGCTTACAGTTTTCAAATCATGTGAAAAAAATATTCAAACCAATCAAGCCTCATGTGAAAAAGTAATCCTGCCCTTGTTAAACTGAATTAACTGTGATTTCTTGGAAAACCTTCCATCTTACCAGCTCCACCCAGATGTGATTACTACATGAAATGTAAAAGTTTGAAAATCTCTGAAATCAAACCTACCTGGGGTAGCACATGACCCAGTGGCACAGCAAGTACACTATATACCAAGGCTATAGTCCTCATCTCAGTTGTCCTGTATTAAATCCCCGATCTGAGCCATTTACTGCATGTCATCTCCGTCTCTCTGCCAAGTTAGCAATTAATGAGGACCAATTATGCCACATAATTTCAGAAACAAAACAAAGCTGCTGGAAAACACAAAGAGGACTAAATAATTGCAAAACATAACACATCATTCGGTTTTCTATGTCTGATGATGACAATAATTTTAAGTTCTAAAACATTTAAGTCTGACCAAAAACAGAAAACAAAAGATTTCCATAAAGGGGTAAATACCTTCAAACCGGCTGTTATGTTTTTGGCTTTAGTTTGTGCATCCTTTGAGTTTCACATGCTTTTTTTCAATGGATGAACTCAACACCATGTCAGTCAGGGTGAAGAAACAGACCAGTGCAGACTTGTCCTTACAGCTGCACTCATCCCTTTGACCTGTGACTCCCAACCTTTCACCCTTAATCCTTCCCTATACGGGCTTGAAGGCAAAAGGTTAACCTCAGGGACAGCAGGTCCGTTAAAACTGTCATCCTAATACACCATATATTGCACTGGATCTTTTTTTTATTGTAGTCAAACAAAATACTTTCCAAACTGTTGATGCTGTGTAAGTTGCAATATTTTGATCAGAGAAAAGAAACAGTGTTGCTAGATGATAAAAATGCTACATCTTAAAGGTACAACAGGTCTTCCCCAATTTTTGCATTTTAATGTTTTATTCAGTTAAAGGTAGGGTCAGCGATTGTTCCGGCAGTTTCCCCAAGTCCCTTTTTGAATAACTGCACATGCTCAATCCGTCTTACCTGCTCTTCTGCTCCTCAGGGGGATTATGTGAGAAAAATCTCCCAAATACACTCTGATCTTATTTCTTTCTACTGATGTCTTCCTCTTCTTCTCATTAACTTGTACACGGTTTGCTTCTTGCGACTCTCAGCCATGTTCAAAGTGTACAGTGAGAGCAGCGGAGCTAATGAATGGCTAACACCAAAGCTAACCACTAAGCTAACCGCTAAGCTAACTGGATACATAAACACCAGAAGTACGCATGCGCAGCCAGCAAGGGAAACATAACAAGGAACAAGCATGCACAACGCCGTTATGTGAGCGCATCAGAATTATTGGCAAGTGGGACAACCAATAGATAAGGCGATTCCCCCGGAACTTGAGGGGGTGAGAGCAAGATTGGCAGGGTTGGTCAGAGTTTTTACAGGCCTGCAGCTTTCACAGAGATCTAACGTTTCAATCTCCTTTTTCTGAATACAAAATACATTTACTACTATCAGGATTGAATAACCATTTCACCCAGTTTAACAAAAAGTGTTGTTGAACAGGATTAATAACTATATGTCTAAGTTGCTGTCATCCAAAAACTCCAGGAAGGTTTGACCCTGTTGCTCCAGGCAAAATGAGGTCACAGATGAGTTTCCTTCTTCTATATCCTCTTCCTGTTGGGCGAACAGGTCTCTGCTTGAACAGTTTAACCAAAAGCCCAGCCACTTCCATGTCTGACACACTGCCTTTAAGAAACTTTGGAGACTACAGGATAAAAATAAAGAAAGACTATCCAGGTACTAGGGCACCTGGATAGTGTGCTACATCCATTATGTTAAACTAGAAGAGACCAAATTATGTAACAGAATCTAAATAGATTGAGTGCAGTTCTACAAGTTGAACGTAAAGTTAGTCTTTGTTTTAGATTAGTTTTCCATTAAATCATTACATTTCAGGGCCAGGGCCAAATAATTTCCTTCTGCTTTAGAAATCTGAGCAGATTTTGCAATCGTCCTTAAAAGATTTCCAAGTCAGATTTCCAAGTCTGATTTCCTCATTTTATCAGTGACTGGCATCTAACCTCAAAAGAGTGCGACAGGATCCAGTTTCCGTCCTGCTGTTTGAAATACTTTCTGCTTGGGGCCATTTTCTGGGATTTAGTTTCTAAGTTCCATGCTGCACATCTATGAGAAATGTGGTATTGGAAAGTTTGGATTTTTGTTCCTTTTCATGGTTATTCCCTTAAGAGACATTATTTTTAATACATCTTAACACCATGCATAGTTATAGCAGTAGCAATAGCAGTTTTCTTTTTTTAAAACTATTTCTCTGTTGTAAAGACAGGTTTTTGAAAACATTAAAGACACTGTTTCTTGTCTTGCTCAAATAGTGTTATGTGAGTGTCTAATTACAGCATTCTGTAAAATATCAGGTTTAGGCACATCTATGAAGTCTATGTGTCATTTATGGTGTGTTCCAGTTTTGTATCCTGCATCTGTATTGGTATAAAGGTTATAGGGTTTACAGTGTGTCAATGTACAAAACTAATTTAGTTACTTTGGTCTTGATGTCACGTTGTTTTTGTTTATTTGTCTGTTACCATACTTCATGATCGCCTGACTATTCGAGGGTAAAGGTCAATGCTCTATACTATACACAGTAAACGAGTGGCCCCTAGTGGTCCAATAAATCGTTATCTGTTGAAGCCACTTCAAGCAATCAGTATGCCAGTGTGAGTGAGTGAACTTTCATCAGTACAGATAGTGTCTCCGTACTGTAGCAGGAGATCAATTAATTTCAATTCAATTAATTTTCATTTATATAGTGTTTATTCGCAATACATGTAAACCCAAGACACTTTACAAAGTCAAGTCAATCAAACCATACAGACAGAATAGTCCAAAAGTTTTCTATCTAAGGAAACCGAGCAGATTGCATTGAGTCGTTAGTTACATTTACATGGACAAAAGTAATCGGAATAATGGACCGATCAGAATAAAAAAGTGTTATGGAAACAAGCCTATTGGAATATGACCAGATTAAATCAATCGGAATTAAATTGTATTCGGAATGGGAGGGGTGGTTTATGCCGATTGTTAATCCGATCAATGTGCAGATAAACGCTTGTCAGGCTCAAGTTATTCCGGATATGGCAAACTGACCCGAGTGCGCATGTGTGCCCCAACTTAAACATGATGTATTTCTGTGTTGGTGGAAATACGTAGGAAGTGAAACTGTTGGGGCTCCCGACGCAACCTTTCTGTTTGAAAAAATAAGGGAGCTCAAAATTGTTTTGCGTCTCAGTACAAAACATGTCAGGTTTTCACAGGATTTTGGAGAAATTTGGAGCGCAACACTTTTATATTTGCAATGTCTCGTAATACTGGCAACATGTACCCGTTACCTTTGGACTAAAATTCTACACTATGTTTCTCATATGGTCCAAGTGACGGGTGAAGGGACAGAGTGAGAACAGCAACAAACGTCCCCTAAATGGGGGTGATTTGTATAGGGTGATTTCTCCACCAATACATCATGCACCCCAAATTATACAAGAATTTATGTTGTTGTCCACTTTTATTCCCATCAGAGATTTAGAAAGTTGACATGCCTTTGCTTTGTTTTTAGAGGACTTCAGAGGTAAAGACAAACGGTGGAGCCAACTTAACACTCAGTTCTCCTAAATACAATACAAGACTAACAACAAATGCATAAATTAAAATACATTGGCAGTGAAGCCCACTCTAGTTTTCTGCTGTGTTTCAAAAGTACACTTCACTGGTTTTGCCATCGCTACTATCCATTGTGTTCTTCTCTCCTCATCACAGCAATATTTGACTTTTCTGTGGTTAAAGACTTCTGAATCTTCATCCCTCAGCCCAGCAGGATTTTCATAGACTCTATGGTATTCAAGGAGCGACCCAAAGTTTTGAACATGAAGCCAAATATGTGCCTGGTCTTTTTCCAACACATACATCACTTGAAAGTTATGGAAACAAAAGCCTGCTTTTATATGCAGTTAGGTTCCAAATTCTTTATATGGGCCATCAGATATAAACAAATAATTTCTTTCAAGTAACATATTTCTTTATACTAGGAGTATGCATTATTAATGTTTTGGTGCAGCCCAGCCTGAGTCCCGACTCAAATCTCACAAGAAATTTGTGCATGGAGACAAGGGTGATGGCATGGATGCCCTCCATAGACTTGGACCTCATTAAGAAAGACGAGTAGTCAAAGATATGAATGGAGGGCTTGATTGCTATAATGCCAATAAAGGTGTAGCGATTGTTTGTTGATAAGTGTCATACACCATCACACAGTGCCCAGCTTACATAAAATTACAAGAAACTATAATAATGTCAAATAAATAAAAAAAAATGTAAATAAAAACTGATTTTCCCCTCCTAAAAAACGGCACCTCTTGTAAGTTGTCTCAGTATCCTTCTATAGATGCTGCTAAAGGGTTACTGGGGTATGCTGGGGTATATATTCAGTTATTAGTGTAGCATTTGATTGTATACTAGACTTCAGTTTAGTGAGCACATCATTAAAATTGTCTTCCAGAATTGTTCTGCTTTTTTTGGGGAGTGTTTTCCCCCGCACCCCTCCTCTTTAATTATTTATCTAATATCCCCAGTTTTCAATTCAAGGTTTGGGTGGACTGTCTCCTTGCATTTGCCTCTTCCTTACCTTCCATCCTCTGTGTTTCATGTCTAAACAGTAATTGCATGCAAAGTGAACCATGTGAAGCTGTGCTGGACTGAATTGCCTCAGGGTAGAAAGGAGACAAAAACAAGGGAGGTGTGAGCAAAGAGGGAGAAGTTTAGATAAGTGCAGGAAAATCTGGTCTCAGGTTGAGCGATGGATTCCATTGATGGATGATATTTTGTGGGGATAGGTTTGCAAGTTTATTTAAAACAAAACATATTCAGAAGGTTTAAAAAAACTGTGTTCTTGACTATGCAGAGAAAATCATTTTTGCTATGTTAAGTCACCTCAGTAAATTAAACACTTAAGCCCAGGTTTAACAAAAGCAACTCTTAAACATACAAGCAACCTTAATGTTGCTTGCCAGAGAAAAACATTTTGTAGAATAAGGCAAATTAAATATTAAATTCCTTGAGAGAAAAAATAAATAGCAGTTTGATATTATTTGATATAATGTTATAGGTGAGAAGGTTTCTGAATGTTTAGGGTTTCCATCAACTATATGAATTGAGTTGAAAGTGCAGCTGGGAAGCTAAGAGTCTAAAGCGGTAAGCAGCTAGCTGATCAAGCTAATATCATCTCTTTAAATTCCCAGTGTTACTCTAGCTGAATAACATGACGCTTGCTTACCTGAAAACTCCTAAATTCACTGGGTGTTTACATCATTTTTCATTCGGTCAAAATGCAAAAATGTTTTTAGAATTACTTACTGTTCGAACTGATGCCAACAGAGGTAGTCTTAAATTCTTTATGTTAAATATATATCTTTGGCTGAGAACTGACAGGTAAATCACTGTTGGGAATACATCAAACAATTAACCTTATAACAAAATGGCTCTTAACACTCACCAGTGTTTTCTTGATCTTCATATGTGTGTCTATATATCAGACACAAAGTAACAACAAATAAATGTTACAAACAAAATTCTCATAACTGTGATAATCAACATATCATTTTAGCTGAAACACTTTTAGTCTTTAAGGTTTGTTAATGCTGTGATACTTTGGGTCAATATTTCTTTAGGTTATAGAAATGGCTTGTCAAACAGCTTTGATCTTAAGCCTTTCTTAAAGGCTTAATTTTGCAGAACAAACAAGACTCTAAATTATCCTTTTCAATAACATTGAAAGCTGGCACATGGCTCTGTCTTATTATTCTTTGCTTTTCCTATTTTCTGAAAAGATTTGGAGCCAGGACAGCTGCATTGTATATTTCTGCATGCATGTATAAGAATCAGTCTGAGTGAGCATTCCCTCCCTGAAATCGACCCCCCTTAAGGTAAAAAAACCCAACAACAACAAAAACCCGTTAAACTTTTTACGGTATCCGTCTTTCTAAGGGATTATTTTAAAGTGGTTGGGAAGGCTTCTCTTTGAGCTTTAGCTGTGCTGAATTGGTTAGCTGTCTATCAGCTATCTATGATAGGTTTTCAAGATGTTCAATAATAATCTGTGTTTTTGCTAGACTACTATACAAGAGAAAAAACACAAAAAAAGCCTGAAAAAAAACTATGGAAAAAGTTCATAATTTTTTTTAATTCCAAAGACATATTTTTATGCTTATTTGATGTAATATTTCAAAGATTCAAAGACTCTTGTCACCGCTTGTTACGTGGTGAAATTTCTTTTTGGCCACTCTGGCTAAGAGTACCCATAAAAGACAAACAAACAGGCAATGAACAAGGGTTACAGTGTTTTTTTTCCTATTAGAGCATTCAAAAGATTAAAAATTTAAAAGATTAAGATTAAAAAAATTGTATTAGAGTCCAAGGGCTTTGGTATCAGTCCCTTTGCAAGCATAACAGTGGCACAATTATCGTTTTATGCTTGCATAATTTATTTCTCCCAAAAGGTGTTTCACTTCAAGTTAGTTGTCCAGTGCAATTATCAGCAGTTCTTTGTTTACACAAAGCTGTTCCTAACCTTTATAACTTCTGAATTCACTAACAGAGGAAAAGACTTGTGACACTGACAGACAGTTATGTTTATTACTAAATCAATTAAACAGGATAATACTGAGAACAAAAAAAGCATCAACAGCCAGTATATTGTTTTTATTTATATGTAACCTCAGCTTTTTGATCTCTTCCAAATTTAAAGTATCAGTGTGCTTTACTAATTTTACTTATCTTTTATAGTTTGATTTCTAAAAATTATCTCCATACCTCAAACTTAATAATTTGTGACCCCAGAGGCATCCCTGACCCTACCTTAGAGACAAATAAACAAACAAATAAATAAAATAAAGCGTATTGATATCTTTCAGAAATCTTTACAGCAGAATTGTAACCCAGCAAAACTTTTGTATCCCATCAAAAAGCCATGCTCTTGTTTTATTTTTACTCTGATTCATGAATGAAAGCAGGTGCAGGGGCTGTTGCACACCAGCCTTTTTTATCATCCTGATTTGACATATTGTCCATCGCTTGTGGTTCACTGCTCTCACACAGTCAATGGGCTGTGAGTACAGCAAGAAAAGGAGAAACTGTTTTGCAGAATGGATGAGCGAAAGAAAACTGTTTGTTTGGAAAGGAAGCGAAGCTGCGCAGAACGGCCAACTGAATGCTGATCCAGGAAAGAGAAGGAGTGGAGGGGTGAAAGCATGCAGCGACAGCCGAGGAAAACAAAGTGTGATAAAGGAGCAGCAGGAGATGTGCTTCAGGGGTAAAAACAGAGGCTCAGGGTCAAACCTCCCCCAAGGAGCTCAACAAAAAGACCGTGAGCAAGGCAAAAGGTTAGAGACCACACATACATTCTGACAAATCACATGCTTGAAATTTCTTCCAATTTGAAAAAAAATGGATGAGTAAGTTGGACACCGGGCTGCCCGTGAGGGTTTTCCCATTTCTAAGGTTACCTGAGTGGGAAGATAATTTAAACACTCCTCAAGTATATAACTGGAGGTGAGATAAGGTCAAAGGATCTATTGCCCCTCTAGTCCAAATTACTTTCATATACTCTGCTTCATCCCATGAGTGGAGACATTGTTAAAGAGAATCTGAAGTTTTTTATTTTATTTAACCTTTATTTAACCAGGAAAAAATCCCATTGAGATAAAAAAAAATATATCTTTTTCAAGGGAGTCCTGGCCAAGAGGCAGCAAAGTTACATATTGAACAGAGATACATTAGATTAAATGACAGGTACATAAAAAAACACATCAAGTAAAACAATTACAGATAACCGAGGCTGTCTCAAATTCTTTCATAAACGTGTCTGGACTAAAACAAAAGCTTTAATGAAAGTGGTGATGTTTTTTTTTAGAGTTTTAGTAAGTGTTGATCGCGAATGGGCGATTTTAGTATTTTTGAAAAATCATTAGATAAGAATTCTTTTTATTAAAATCGATGCAGAACAAAAATTGACCGAGTGTGACATCTATCACTAAAATGTTAACGTTTGCAGAATGATTTCCAATTGAAAATGATGCACCATTTAGTGTTTTCTCTCCCTCAGGTTGCAGTGTGTGTGGTCATGGGCATTGAGCCTCTACACCTGCACAGGTTGTTCCTTTCACTCTGCGGCAGTAGTTCAAATTCAATGAACACTTAGGGGACATGAGCATACCTGCTCATGCATTTTTCTCTGCGTGACTTTTTTTTTCCCAGCAGTAATGTTCCCAGAGGTGGGTTGTAACTATTTACTTGAGTAATAAAAAAGTTACCAATGGGAGTAGTTTTATTTCTCTTTACTTCTACTTGAGCAATTTTACTTTGAAGTACTCTTACTTAAGTACAATTTATGGCTACTCTACCCACCCTGAGTTACTTCACTAAATGACCCATAAACATGTTTTAATCAAAAATGGCACCCAACTCCATATTTAAAAATAAATACAGAAATAAATAAATGCTCAATAAATAAGCATACAATTAATTACCACCAAATTAATAAATGTAGGTAGAAATTAAATTATACAGTGAGACATAAATTTATATATCTCTTAATTAGCTTCTTTATTTATTCGCCTTTGTAATAATTACCTTATTTATTTATTTATTGTCTGTTATAATCTTCAACTTTATTTATTAATTACTTATTTTTTTAAGTATTTATTTATGTGCTTGTTATAATATTTTTGTCTGATTATTCTTCCTTTGTATTTTTTTACCATATATATTTCTGTGATGCTTTTTATTTCTGCCTGTCGTTTTTACATTTCTTCATGTCCTTTTTACATTTCTGTATGCATTTCTGCCTCATTATGCAAATGAGGAGGGGCTGTGTCTTAAGGGCTCAACTTCTTCCCATTGGTTGGTTAGCATTTTACTGTGTCGGTCAAATCTACATGGCTTTTCCCCGCACTAAAGCATTGTTAAGTAATGTCAAACTCAGCAGGCAGACGTTCAGTGTCCGACCTCTTAAGGGAAGCTGCTAATAGACTAGAAGAATTAGAACGCTGTATTGAAACGCTTTATCTGCCCGCTGGACCCAGTGCAGGTGGTGGGAGACAGAAGGACTGTAAGGAAAATCACAAAAGTGATGGACAATGTCTCCCAAACCATGCATGTTGCAAAGATGGAGAGCTCTTTTAGTGACAGACTACTGCATCCCAGATGGTCTAAGGAGCGCTTCTGCAGGTTGCTTCCCCCAGCTGCAGTCAGACTTTATAATCATTGCTGCCCCCAACAGACTCAATAACGGTTTACATCATGCTAATGGTTGCACGGGTTCTGACACAACCATTAATGGTTTACATTGTTTCCCAGATGCTAAGATAACTTGCATATGTCCTAACTACTTCAGGAGACTGCTGCACTATCATGCACATCATGGTAATGTGTAAATAGGCTGGAGTCTTTTGTGCAGTTAAAGATTTTCCGTTGTGCAATGTTTATTTCATCTGGTATTTACTTTTTTTTACCTTCTACTCTTGGTGTTTCTTTAAAGCAAATTTTAGATTAGTCTAGTTTGTTCTTTTTTCTTCTTTTTCATTGCTAACAATTGTGTTTGCCACTGTCACACCCAAATTTCTGCATTGCGGGACAATGAAGAAATTCCTACGTTATCTTATCTTTCGTGTAAAAAAGGCATAATTGCATCAAACTTGGCGTATTTTGATTAATTTTGGGTGGCCAATGATATGTAGTCATATGTGGACAGAGGTCTGAGGACAGGAAGTCACTTTTTTCTCTTTGACCCTCTTGAATCCACTTGAAATGGAACCAGAGGAAGTACAAGAAGTTATCATTAATGCTTTGCCACCAAACATTAGCATTAGCTGTTTCATTAATTTTATAAATTATTAGTGAACCATTTATCTTCCACTAAATTACCTTCAGATTACGTTAATACCACTAATGGAAGTCACAAGTTTGTTCCTGTGTGTTATGGGCATGTCCATGCATGCGTGGGTGTTTCTGCATTAGGCACGCTATAGGCTTACCTGAAGTCTACTTTGAGAAGCTGGAAGCAAGCTGCTGGCTGATCGCAGTCTGTTTTTAGTTTTCAATCAGTTATAAAAGGCGAAATGTGGCAGGTTTTCAGATTGCGATGCAGAACACCTGCGGCCATGACACATGCTGGAGCAGCGTTGTGGTATGATGGTGATTCAATGCTGCTTGCAGCCTTAATTTTTGTTTTATTATATCAGAATTGGCACACCACTTTATATTCTGTCTTCATGATTGTATCATATTCACAAATCAAATTATGCTTAAACACTTATACCCACATACTCAGTACTCAGAGAAGCCCTTTTACTAAATATATTTTACTCTTACTCTAGTAAAAATGTTTGGATGACTTTTTAATTGTAATTGATTAAAAATATATTCAAGTCATGTTACTCTTTCTTGAGTAAATTTTGTATTACTATGTGTCCATCCAGGAGAGATACTGGAAGAGAATTTTTAATGGCACCAGCATCCACAGACTGATTCTTCACTGCCCTGTTAAAACTGAAATTTGAACCAATTCTTTCAAATCAGCCCACCATTTTCCCCCAGAATATTTTCTGCAGACACTACACAGTAACTGTCAACTTATTAAGTGTCCAACAATACAATACAATAATGAAAATAACAAGGATTTTAATTTTTCTTGTACAACATCGAACAATTAATAATTAATAAATTATGCTTTTTCTTCAAGCTATGCCTTTCCAAGGAGGACAGCAGCTTGGTGTTTAAAGAAGTACTTAAAATGTTGAGAGAGAAAGGTTTGTGGGTATTACATGGAGATTTTTTTTGTCATAATAGTTAATGATCAGAGCAGCCAAACATCTGCTTTAACCATGGGTGGGTAAGGTTACTCACAACAAAGTCATGCCTGCATATGCAGTGGAACAGAAAATTATAAGATATTTAGAGGTAATGGGAAAATCGGGATACACAAATGGCTATATCACTTACCCCATATAAGCCACACTCTACAGGATACTTGAAGCAAAAAAACAAACAAAACTAAAACACAACAAACAACAAAGAAAGATTGAATGAATAGAGGTATAAAATCTTATATGCAGCTTTACACTCATCTGCAAATTATCTTCATGGAGTAAAATCTAACAGTCTTTTCCACATGGGAAGCAATTTACTATAAGAGACAAAAAATAAGGAAAAAGAGGAACATGAACAACAGAGGAGGCAGAACTAAGGTCATGTCGGTTGTTTTTATAATGACTTAATAGGTTAACAGGGTTAACTGTGAAAACAATGTCATGCATAAAGTCAGATTAGAAACACAAACAAGGCTACAATAAATATCTGCAAAGCTGCCTAAAGAGAGTGGAGTGGTTGCAGGAAGACTAATATAAAACAAAGTTAGAACTTTAGCTGAATCATAATCTAGTAGTTTCAAATGTTTTAAAATGTTCTTGATTCTGCATTAATGGCAGGCATTTAAAAAAAAAAACATGTATTGTTTTTTTCTACCACAGATGAAAATGAAACAAAGTTTAATTTAAAAATAAATTAATATTTTAAACCTCCTTTTCAACTTAATAATAATAAACCCATTGATGCCAGGTCTCAAGCACTCATCCCATGTGCAAAATGATTTGTTGTTATGGATCTGTTAAGCAGAACTGCTAGATTATTTTGGCAGTGCTCTCTTAGCAGCGTAGGGTAGTATAATACTTTTTCTGAGCATCCACCAATGCAGTCCTGCATCATAGCCACTGCTTTATACCTCAAACAAAAATATGTTGGCTACCAATATCACAAGTATGTCTGGATTTATCACAGAGCCAGTGAGGTTGATACAGTCAGTCAAAAGCAAAAGCACAGTCTCTGTACTTCCTTGTTATCCAAGGAATGAACAAACATAGAAAAATGGCAGCATTGGTTAAGTTTTTTATGCATAAAGCAACACTGGCTAACAGCGCTGTTGTCCAGCCTTTGTCTCCAAGCACACTGCTTTATGTGTTCCTTCCCAAGGCAGCTGGTTATTTGGCTCTGTAATTTTCCATAAACCACTTTCTAATGTTGATTAAAAACACAATTACTATTGTCAGTCAAAAAGCAAGAGTTACAGCTCAGGCCCTGATCCTCTCTGAGTCCCCTTTTGTACTATACAAAAATAATAATAATAATAATAATACAACTGCAACAAATGACACAATGAATATCAGTCTTGGCTGCTCATCAGGATGGGTGCCTCTACATCTATTAGCAGCCAAACGGATGACTTACCTTGCCGTATCTGTGGCTTATATATGTATTTCTATATCCAGCCTCCATGTCCTAACAACATTGTCGTCACAACCTGTGAAGCCATCAGCCAATTACATTTGCCTTTTTGCGTGTGTCTGTGATTCAGCATCATCAATATTCTGCAATGTTTGGTTTGTGTTCAACCATCTCTGCGTGTTTTTATCTATTCATTTATTTTAACAAAAAAGTGACCTAACTGATCAACACATATACTATACAAACCTACTTTATGTCCAAAAATGCCTGAACGTTTTATAAAGGGTTGTATAGTTGTGGGATCTGGGCTCAACCGGAAACATTTGCAAGCAAAAGCTAAACCTGCATTTAAGAGAAGTCTTTGATAAACATCAGTTCAGAGGCTTTTAAAGTGAATCCACAAAGAAGTGGAGTCAATTAAAAGCAAATGTAAAATCTGCACTTTTTTCAAAGTGTTAATTTCCGAAAAATAAATAAATAAATAATTTAATTTTTTACAGACGAATTATAGAAAAATATATGCAATTTAACGTAATCATGCTGAGAATGAAAAAAAACTAACTTGCTGTTTGTATTACTCCAACAAATGTCAACAGAAAAATTGACCATGCTAAGCTGTTCAGCAGTTTTGAGCTTTTACAGGTCGCTGACCGAAGGAAAAGCTGATCTCAAACTAAGACACTGATACAATTTTCAAGATGTTGCTTTGCTGTAAATTAAAAAAATCTTGTGTCATGTGTTATTTTTTTCCTCTTTCCTCTCTAGAAACTTGAAACAACTGAACAAACATCCTCAAAGAGAGACTATTTCATATTGCCAGAGGCTTGTATGTAATATAAAACAGATCTCTTCAGGTTTTTGACTTCTAATAGAAAATAAAGAATTTACATAAATTAAACTTTGTGACAAAAGCTGTTAAAGAGAGCAGCATGACACTGTTTTCCTAAAAAAAAAAAAACGGCCAATAATGATGAAACTGAAAATGTGGAATCAATAGAAACAATGTTGCTGCGGACAAAATGGAGGACACTCTACTGTCAGGAGGATCTTCCATCCATGAACTAAAGAAGGAAGGAAAAACTAAAAGGTCAACACTACTAACAAAAATGCAGAAACATTTTTTGTTTAAGCTGCTGACTGGACATCTTCTGGATGTCCTGTTATTGGAGCGTGTAAAACAGATGAGAGGTCAAGTCCACAGGGGCATCTGAGCAGATCGGTGTTTTCCACACTACATTTATCTGTGTCAGAACACCTGAATGATTTCCATCCATTGATTAATAACACATTACTCTCTTACTGATCATGCTCTAATATTCTGGAACTGCTGCCATGAATATTTTAGTCTTTCAATTTCATTTTTGTAAAACATTTATTTCATTTAGTTATTTTATATATATTGTTAATAGAAGAAATTTACAAGGAAATGTCAGGTCATTTTACAGGGAGAGTAAGCAGGTTAAATGCAACATCATTTTAGCATGATCCATTTCAGCACACTTACACTGCCACAGCTGATCATCAAGAGGACAGTAGAACTGGGCAGAAGGTATTTGTTGGTCTTATTCTAAAAATAAGAGTCTAAAGTGAACTCAGAGAGGCCAAATATACAGCAAATACCCCCTATTATAAGTGGCTTTAAATATTTTTCTTTCCCCTGCTGGTTTAAATGTGGTCAATGAGGGGTGAGACAGAGGCTGCTGAGTGAGTAGTTTCCAGGGAAGAGCAGCTCGACTGGCATCATGGAATATACCAGCAACACAAGAAAAAAAAGAAAAGAAAAAAAAAAGCAGCTCTGGTAAAAATGAGCAGCTGAAGCTGCTGCATGACACAGGAGATTATGGCGTTAGTGAAAGTTTGCAGACTGAAATTCATCCTATGGATAAAAGGTTAAACACAGCATCACATGGTCATGGCTTATAGTAAACATGAGCAAGGGCCCCAACTGTCTATTACAGATTTTGTGTCACTAAGTTATTCAATTAAAAATTTAAGGTACGTAGCATGATAAAAGTAAGTGTATTGCAGGGTTTAATTGAAGGAATTAAAACCACTTTTTACCCAAAACAAGTTTGTCATTGAATTGAAGTTAAGGGGAAAATAACGCTTCTCTTAAAGCTAGATTTGCTGATTGTTCCAGAAGTCTCCCCAAATCTCTTTTTGTATAACTGCACATGCACAAGACAGTTTTACCTTGCTCATCCGCTCTTCAGGTGGCTCGCGTGTTTGCTTCTTGCGACTGTCAGCCATGTTCAAAGTATACGGTGAGAGCAGCAGAGCTACAATGAATGGCTAACACCGAAGCTAACCTAATTGCTGAGCTAACCAAATCCATAAACACTAGAAATGCGCATGCAAAGCCAGCAAGTGGAAGCTAACCAGGAACGTACACGCACACTGGCGTTAAGTGAGTGCATCAGAATGATTGGCTTGTGGGACAACCGATAGATAAGGCGATACTCTCAGAACGTGAGGGACAGAGGAGAGTGATAGCAGGAACAAAACTCTGACCAATCACTGCCCTTCGGTGCGAAGAGGAGTGATTGGTCAGAGTTTTTACAGGCCTGCAGCTCCATAAGAGATTAATTGTTTCAACCTCCTTTTTTTTTGAATACATAATATATTCACTACTGTCAGGATGGAAGGACAATTTTACCCAGTATAACAAAAGTGTTTCTGAACAGGATTACCAGCTATAGCTTTAACCAAACTAAACCAACTTTGTCAAACATCTTGGCTTTGGTGGAGACACAAAGTGCAGCAAAGTGTTAAAAGATCCCCAAACAGGTGGGGTCAGTCCATCATTAACAAAGTCCAATTACAATTACGACTCCTGAAAACACACTGGCACAAGGTATTTGTGAGGTGTATTAGTGTTTAAGTACAAACAGGTCATTCAGCTCAGACTTTCCTTTTGGTAAATTTGGGGAAAATTACTAAAAAAAAATAACTACATTTCATTGGTGTGCTCAGTTTTGTATATTTCTTTCTCTACTAGGTCAAAGAAAACCATAATGGCTTTACAGACTGCCTCTGCTTTTTGTCAGTCTTGACAAGTGGTAAGCAAGAGTGGTATGCTTGTGTTCCAAATTTCACCCACCGTGTTTTTGGAGCCATACTCTGTCAGCTAAATAACACTCGTCTAAGACCTGTAGAAACATTTTTACAGAGCATTAAATTAAGGGAGTTGGTTGTTGAACAAGTTTAAAAATTCCCCAAATTTAAAGTGGTCTGGAGAAGGTAACATTTGGAGAACATGGTAATGAATTAAAATGTTTAATTGGCTTAATTTAAGGAATGTATGTAGTAGGTTGTCAAACGTTTCTGTGCTTTAGGCCCATGTTCAATACATAAATTTTATGTCCTAAAGGTTGATGGAAATATAAAATACATGACAAGTTCCAAGTAAAAGAAAGCTAGAGAAATCCATTTTATTGAGGTTTGGCTAAACGTTTAGACTGATTTATCTTTAGCGATTTATCCGGCACAGGGAAATTCTTGAACTAAAGCTTGACAGAGGCTAAATCTTTAGGTTTTGACTGTCACATTTACAGGCTCTTTGTTTTGTAAATCTGCTGGTTATCCCGTCATGTTCCCATTGATTTACTTTCCATTTTCCGTCTGCTTCTGGATCTCTTGTATTTTCAGTGAGTGCATCTTTGTCTTAGTGTGTCATTGTCTGTGTACACTCAGGGGGGATGTCTCGATTGCTGTCCAGCATGTGTGAGCATTTAGATTGAAATAAATCGCCATGACTCTTGTCTTTCTCTGCAGCAGTGTTATATGAGCCCATTGGGTCCCCAAAGACAATCTCCTCATAACTTTTCAATCTCATCTTCCTCTTGCCTTCTAACCCTTTCTTCTTTTTCATACATGATTCTACAAACACACCCACTCATCTCCTTTAGCTCCTCAAATTCAACTAAAGGGTTTACCCATGCTTAAGGGTTTTTGGCAACATTTTTAATCATGTCTGGCACAAGCTCAGTCTTTGACAATAGTGATATCTATTCCCAGAACCCTTCCGTCTTTCTGTTCTCTATCCTCTGTTTCCTTTCTTTCCATCTCTTTTTTTTTCTGGTTCAGTTTTACATACAATCCATCTGGCAGCAATTCCCACTCCTTTAGGTCACTTGCTTATCCCCTCTGCACACATTCAAGGCCTACCATCCTCCATAAAATCCCATTCATCATACCGTTGCCTCTATCCCCTCACTCTTCCACCAATTCACCTTCCTCCTCTTCCTCTAGCACTTCCACCCAAACCCTCCATCAAGCTCTCCATGACAATGCTGGGATTCTCTGCTAATGCCCATTCAGTGTTAACTTTATCACCTGGTGTGTATAGATGGCTATTGGAGGGCTTCTATTGTGATTTCAGTGCTGATATATATATTTTTTCTTTTTCGACAAATGGCAACAGACAAGTGTTTATGTTTTAGCTTTTTCTAAATCTATCATCTGGTTAAATATTTGCTTATCTTCCCTTTCAGTACAAATCCTCATTTTGTCTAACTCTAGAATAGAAGGATCCAGATGAGTTCATGTTCAGCTCAATAATTGCAAGTTACCCTAGTTTTGTGACTATGAGATAAGTCCAAATTATCCCCCCTTCACCATCATGCTTGGCAGGTGTTTGTGCAGCTATTGTGTGCTTGGTTTATTCCACTCCTCAATCTTGAATAGTTTAACAATAATCTTGTCCTTGTACAACATCCTTGTCTGGATCGTTGGAACAAAGTCAAGCTTGTTCCCAGTGTTGGTTGGACTCAGCAAGAGTTGCCCCTTGATTATGTTTGTGCTGTCCTTGGACAGAAAGGCATCATCTCATTGTCTGAAGAAGTGGAGAAGTCAAAGTATCGCGGGCCTTTTTCAGGAGTGATGGAATGAGCGGGCTTTGTATGGATAGACAGATTTAGGCTTTGTCTGTAATAATGTAGGAGTTTCTCATTAAAAATTGAAGCTCTCAATTTGTCAGTCTGGCTATGTTTAACCCCTCATGTTTATGAGCTATAGATCACAACTGAAAGATTTTAGACATAAGCGTTTAAAATTACCTACAGTACCTCTGAGTGACCAGCAAGTGAGAGCTTGTTGTAGAGCTGCTGCTCCTCCACTTCAAAAAGAACACAAGTGGTTGAGGTGGTTCGGAAAGCTGGTCAGGATAGGAAGGAATTTTGGCCCACATTTGTTGACCAAGGTTTGGGTGTTGTTCCTCATGCAAAGCTCTTGTAAGACTCAGACTTTAACTGGGCTTTTTTCTGGCTGTTCTGTAGATTTGTTGCTGTGTTTGGTATTATAGTCCAATTAATCACCTGGTTTGCACCAAACAATGAATGTCAAGCTTGAGGTGTTTTGTCTAACTCTAGAATAGAAGGATCCAGATTAGTTCATATTCAGCTCAATAATTGCAAGTTACCCTAGTTTTGTGACCACGAGACAAGTCCAAATTATCCCCCTTTCACCATCATGCTTGACGGGTGTTTGTGCAGCTACGGTGTGCTGGGTTTATGCCACCTAAGTTGTGGTACCTCATCCTTTTTAAAGAGAAGTGGTTTAGAACATGAAAATAACCAAAGCTGTTCAGTCTTTTTCTAACTGTACTGTCATGAACCCAATTCTTTATCTTTCCAACTGCCTCCATCAGAGATGGAGATCTTTGGTTTGTTTTATTCACTTTCAATTACTGAATTTTCCAGGATATCCAGAATACTTTTTAAAACTCCTTAGTTATCTATTGCAGCAAACTGTTCAAACTACAACTTTTAAAGAGAGGCTTGCACAATTAAGGATCAGTTGATCAAGAGTAACTGGTAAGCGGTACCTGCTTACCAGTTACTCTTACCTGATTTTTATGTAAACAGAAAAAAATACAGTATTTTTTCATCCAAAAACCTCAAACACTAAGATAAATTGCTATATTTCAGACCATTTTTGAGTATAGTGTAATTACAGATATTTCAAATTTTATCTTCCCTACATGTGCTTAAAAAATCATTAACTTTCGTAAGGTCAATCTAGATCAAGTCAAATAAGAAAATGTGTATTACTTTTTTGACTTGATATTGTATCCTATACTTTCCTCTTTCTACTAAAACCAGCACACAGGGCAGTGTCAGTGTGCTTGATGATTGTACAGAGATAAAGCAGGAGAGACACAGAGAGATGGAAAGGCTATGGATCGTAATTGGAGTGGACAGAACAGAACAAAGGAGGAGAGCCAAGGACATAAGGGAGAAAGGATGAGGAATAAAGTGGCAACAGAAAAGATGGAACAGAGGAACACATTAAAGCCAAGGACAGGACCGAGAAGGAAAGGAGGAGTGGGAGGAAGGGAATAAAAATGGGGACAGAAGAGTCAATTAGATGAATGTAGAAACAGAGCAAGTTGCAAGCTTTTGTACATGTTTACTAGGGCGTGTAAGAGTTACTAATTTATTTTGCTATAATAACAATGAGTGCACTAATAAATAAGATGAAACAACATAGGTTTTGATATTAACTCCTTTGGCTAAACCTGTGTTTTGCAGGATTATGTGTTTATTTAAAAGTAAATAATCATTAGCAGAGCTCATTGCCACTTTGACTATATCATTTACAAATTTATGGAGGCTTTCAGTTTTCTGGAAACGGAGTGTATATAAGTGTGCTGAAATGTATGAAATCTACTACTATACATGTTATGTCCTCGTGTCCCTTCCAGTGGTCTAAAGTGGTGTTCATTTGTCTTCCATTCCCAATAGCAGCCTGCCTTATGCCCATAAGTATCAGTTTCTTTATGTGTGTGTGTGTGTGTGTGTGTGTGTGTGTGTGTGTGTGTGTGTGTGTGTGTGTGGGACACTTTGGCTGGCTTGCTCTCAAGGTTTCCTGATGCAGCGGCTGTTGTGTCGAGCCACTTATCAGTGTTCAAGTGTCCTTGAGTCACACTGAAAAATCACATACAGGCACAAGCAGGTCTGTGGGACTCCCACACATTCATCCTTTGAGTTTGTGTTCACCTTCAGTGTGCTTTATTTTTAATAATAGGGGGTGGAAAACCCCCCCAAAACACACCAGAAAACCAGACAATTTGACCATGCTATGAAGATAAAGACAAACAGACCCTGTTTTAGACACACAACATACACTCTTGGTTCCCATGCTAGCCTTATCTGTCTGTCGTGTCATAACAACCCTGCGTGTTTCCTTGTGTGTGTGGGAGAGATACAAGTACACGCACACACAGACACACATGCACACACATCCTTGTTTAATGTACATAGTGAGGACCGTGCCTTGACATCCATAGACTTCCATTCATCTTCAAGACTTTCTTTGGCCTAACCCTGACCCTAATCCCAACCCTTGCAACTTCAAAATCAAGAGATTCTCCTCTTTAGTGATTTTTAGTTGAAACACTTTATCACCAACTCACCACTCGACTGGGTACAGGACTAACCTTGGGATCTGATCACCCCAGGGGCCACCGTTGGAGAGAGCTTCTGGTGATAAATGCTTGTTGACCTAGCGGACACCACTGATGATCTGTCCTGAAATTCTGTCTTAGACTTAGCTATGAATTAGTATAGAGACAGCTGGATCTAGATCTTAATAAATAAGTTTGAACACTTCCTAAAGGGGGAAAAGCGCATCCACATATTTAACAAATTTTTCTCAACTCTTGGAATTAGGTAAAACTGGAGCACCTACAGCTCTGGGTGCTCAGCTGGGCAACCGCTTCACCAGAATTATTTTGAGCTCAGTTCTAGCTAAAGTGGATCCCTTAATCAAAGACTCCTACCCATCTCACTTTAGTTTAATTACAATCTAGTCCATATTACTATCCACATTATTTATTCTTGGTTTATTCCCTTGGTTCAATCCTGTACTTGGCTTTATACACTCAATCCCTATTTTTTTCACTTTGACCCTATCCTGGCTCCTACAAATTGTTTTTAATGAGTATAACCTTTCCCTGACCCATTTTCCTAACCCTAAGCTTCACATCCCACCCCAAATATATATTTTAATTAAGATCACCTTCCCTAGACCCCTTTTACTAACCCTATCAGGGGAGCAGTATTTTCTCCTCCCAGAGCCCTAATCCTAAAATGTATTATACCCAATATAACCCCAGGCCCCAAAAATGTCTTTCCTCACACCTTTTTTTGGTCCTCACTTTACATCAAAGTCCTCACTTTACTTGTAAATTGAGTAAAAAAATTACAAGTACAAGAACACACACACAATACAATACAGACAACTCTTATGCTCTTGACATAGGTCAAAAATGGCCTCATACTGGAAGTAATCACATAGATACAGACGACATTACTTCCTTACAGAACATGGGAACTCTCATACATTGACACTCCAATAAAAAGGGTGGATAGTAAAGAAGAACATTTGAAGTGAGCACTGCAAACATATACATAAAACAGCTTTCAAAAGCATAAGTTGCTTCCACATATCTGTCCCCTTCAAAGCAATAAATCAGGAGCTGTCTTCACCTGAAAATTCTCAAATGAAACACAAATTAAATTCTACTCAAGAAAATGTTTTACTAATCCCATGAAGATTTGAGTTTTGCTCTAGTTATGGGGATGTAAATGACAACCAACCTGTGGAAACATATTTAAAACACATCCTATCAGAATAAACAGAAATATCTCCTTTTGATGTCCCCATTGTTGTCCTTCATCTCAACTGGTCAGCGCAACAGTCGGACGGGCAATGCAACAAACTCACAATGCAGACTAATCTTCTTTACAAAGGTAACTAATTTTTACTTCAATAATTCAATCAGCATGTAAGAGCTGTTGGTATTTTGAATAAACAAAATGTTTGAAATGATTTTAAACAGAGCTTACACAATGTATTTGAATAGAAAATTATGTTAAGAAACAAGGCAGATCTCACTGGTGACCAGTTTTCTTGAATAGCAGCAGCATGACGCATTCCCTTTTTTTCTATTTCTTCTCTTGTGCCAAAATAACCACTACGTTTTTCTTATTTTTGGCACAATCTGTAAAATGCAAAAAGAGTGTGGGTTAGGAAAGTGTCTAACTATTTGCTCTGGCTGTGTTACATAAACATCCAAATGTATGGCTGGGTTTTGACTTAAATGTATGCATGATACAAACTGTATCAGTCCACAGAGGCTGCCGTGTGAAGCCATTTTGACGCAATTCTACCTTTTTGTTAAATTTCCGAACTGGACACAGATCCAAACTCAGGATCATGTTGTACCTGGTAATAGTTTTCTGCATCAGTCCAGGAGTTCTTTATTTGTTCATTGTAATTTCAGTAGTTACGTCTCTGTATCCATTTAGTCTCTTCTTCTTATTTCTTATTTTTAATTTTTATATTTTGTTGTCAGGAGCACAGATCTGTGTGCAGGTCAGAGTGGTTCTGTTTGCCGTGCTTACTCACTTTCTCCAGCAGGGTGCAATTGGCAAGCTGTTTCTCCACGGGTCTCCTATCAGCGCCAATCAAGAGGAGCATAAAGAAGAACTGGAGACAAACAGGAGATGTCAGAGCATTTGAACCATGGTTCCTTAAGTAACCTGTGTGTTGCTAATCTTGCCTTCTCCTCATCCTACAGATCTTTTTGGCTGTCCAAGCTGACCCTTGACTAGTGATGCCAATATTGGGCTCTGAAAGGTAGCGCTGGACTTCACCCATGCATCTGCAGTTACATTTTGCATTTTTCTTGCCCCCATTGCACTCGTGTCCTAATGACGCCACAGTTAACTGCCTAACAGAAAACAGGCAATCATGTTTGCAAGTGTTTTAATAGAAATAATTGATGTCAAAAGGAAAAATAATAGATTAGCTCCAGTGACAGGAGAGGCGGAAGGCTGGGATATTTCCTCTGAGCTCTGTCTAGAAGGCATATTGGTGGCACACTCTGAGGTCAGTATGTTAAATATTTTGGTGGCTTTAGTCTGGTTGACAAAATCTATGAATTTGAATCTAGGGTTGAGAACAGTAGCTAGGGATAGGATGCTCAGGACTGTAACATCTGGTCTTCAAGTTCTAATGCAGCCGCTGGTCCTGGCTTTGTCATCTCCTCCTGAAGGATTTGCTCCAACATGTTCGTGAGGGGAACCACTTTGGAGACAGAAATATTATCTGCTGCAAACAGCTCAACAGTGGTGTCATAAAATGGAGACAGCAAAGAAAGGCACCCTCTAACAATTCTGAAAAAAAATTAAGAAACCGTGAAAAATACAGTTCTTGATGAGCATATCTAATAAATCCTAAGTATGTTAGATTTACATTATCTTACTGGGAGAAATCAAGTCAAAATGTTCCCACACAGGTGAAGTCCTCCTCTTCCTTGCTGGTTGTATCATTTCTTCACTCTCCTCAATCCAACCTATCTTTCCTTTTCTCACCTAAAATCTCCAAACTATGAAAATTATATCCAAACTCTACAATCCAAGCTATCAAAACTTTATCTAAAACCTGAACTGAGAGCAACTCTCCATAAAACACCCACATTTTGACTGAATACTGAGGTGCTTAAATGCCTGTCAAAACTTGCAGGCAATCTGAACCACTTCCCAATACAGTCAAGTGGTACCATTGGATGGTGAGACTTTGGCTGTCATCATTTTTGGCTTCTTCCCTAAATGAAGCAAGCCTCGATACGTGCTTTGTGGAAATGCCCCCTCTATTTCTTGACCCACACTTCGAAGCCTCTGGTCTTCTCATAGTATCACTATCCTTGACTCACTCCTGATCGTCTCTCAGATCTCTAGTAAGATCCAGACCAGCCTCATTGATCCATATTTCTACGAGCCCCCATGCAATCCCCTAGCCAGCCTCAGCCCCCACACCTGTGGAACTTGAACCAATCAACACGCTGCAGGATCACCTGCCTATCCACCCTCCGACGGGCTCCACTCCATCTCACAAACGCATCTTCAACATCAGTAAGAAATCCTCTGCCAGAATCTCCACTATGACTGTCGACCGCAGCTCTCTGTGTTCCTGCCCACTCTCCCTCCTGACTCCTTCACATCCAGATATTGTAAGCCAATATAAAATTGACACAACCAACCTATCTGCTTGCTGGCGGTTCTCGTATTTGTTTTGTTTCCACTCTGTGACCAGAGCCAATCCTCTATCCCCAAGCCATCTACACATCTCCTTCCCGCTCCTTTCAATAAATCAACTTTTAAACTGCTTCCATGTTTGCGTTCCCATTCAGAGTCTTAGGAAAAACTGCTCTGATGACATATTTACTTTTGTCTAAATCTGCCCAATTCAGCTATACCAGAATTTACTCACTGTGGGACAATTAAAATATATTTCGAATCTATCCTCAACACACGTGCTTATCAATAAAAAATCTTGTTTTTTCTTTCTTTTTTCACAGTTAAATTTTTATTCTAGGGTTACAAAGCCTTTATGACAAAAGTGGAGGCTCTGGTCATTGGGTAGATATTTCACAACCATTCCCTCCGGTATAAATTTTTTTTTTTTGAAAGCGCTCTGTGTTTTTGCAGAATCTTGAAGGCTATAAAACCAACAAAACACCATATCTTCTCTCCGTCTGCACTCACAAAACAAGGTCATATCCTTTTTAAACAGGTCAAATCTTTTGTTTTCATTCTCACTTACTTGCCAATTGGCAGACACAACATCAGAATTCCAGGGCCTGAAACAAAAACATTAAATTACAGGGAAGTGTGAAAATGACAAAGAACCTAAAAAAGAAAACCATGGCATTTGATATGTTTGTTTTTGGGTCTTTGAAAAGGTTATTGCAGAACCTTCATGTCAGCTTTTCCTTCCCTTCGAAAATCAATTTGATGTGTGTTTGGGGACTGCATTCTTTTTTAACACCCGGTTTTGTCCGACCTTCAACCATCTATCTTTTTATTTTGAGGTAAAGTTAAAGTCCTCCCTCTTCATCCTTTTGGGTAATGTACCAGTACTACTGGGAACTAAACAGGCCCACACCATGATGTTGTTACCGCAATACTTTGGAGTTGGTACACTGTCTTTAGTTTTAAATGCCTTCCTATAGCAGAACTACCTTTTGTCATCTTTGACTAATAAATCTATGTCTCATCTGACCATAAAACTTTTTTTCAAAAGGCATATGGCTTGTCCATGTCTAACAAGTTCAAACAAAAGCAGCGTTCTTTGGTGGTTAAATCAAGTCTCTCCCATCCATTTCACTCATCTCACTTCCTGTTGTTTCAAAACTGTGTTTTATTTTGCTATGTATGCTTCCTGTAACAACTGAAGCTATCATTCTTTTTGGAAGAAAACATCTTAATAAGGGGGAGGATATGTGGGAGAGAAATGGCCAAAGGTCAAGATTAGGAGATAATCTAACAAAAACACAAAAGAGAGAGCAAGACCAGAGCTCAAAGGGACGAGTGAAGTTTAGATACAGTAGCTGGTAATTCCACTTCCTGGACAGGCAGTTTATCTCATTAAAGGGGCCCTGTGCAGTGAACTTACAGAGGGAGGGTAGGATGATCAGCCAAGTGTTTACTTTAGAGTCATTCTGTATTCAAGTCCACTCTGAAAGGAGAAGGTTCTGAAAGGGAGATAAAAGTGATACGTATTTAGGTGCCACAGGTATGTGTGACGTCACAGTGTGATATGTTGACATGTTTGTCCGGAAAACGTTTATTTTGCAATAATAATGCTTCTTGTAATTGTTAGTGTTAATTTTTTCAGCTCTTTTGTCTGTGGCTTCATTGGACCACACAAAGTTTGGTGAAGACTTGCTTAGACACTCTCTCTTACAAATTATTTTTTTTCATTCTACACTACAACAATTTTAAACATAAGGAAATTAGACTGAACGTGGTCAAAATGAATGCTATCTAAATCTAACAATTGTGTTGAAAATATTAAACACAAATTAAAGATATAAAATAAGTTTCTCTTTTTTTTAAAACATTTTTATTAGTTTTGTGTTTTCATAAACAGAAAAATTGGAAAATTGTACACTGTGCTGCTAGTCACCTTACATGAGTATGGGATACAGAACAGAAACAAAAACAAAAATAAGTTTCTCTTGAAACTTTAATGCAGCTTTTAATTTCCTTCCGAATTCAGTCATTTAGCCCAGGTTCTGCTTGTTGGTTCTGGTTCTTAGTCAACCCCCAGTCCTGGGAGAATTGCCCAGAACTTGGGGATTCATAAAACAGCACAAGGAACACGTTGTTCTTTTCCTCTGCTCTCTTCTTTGTTCCTTCCATTTTAATTTGTCTCAGCTTCTTTCTCTGTTGCTCTTTCACTTTCTTTGTCTTTTTTCGTGAATCACTGACAAATTGCTGTGGGCTCAAATGTCAAAAAGTCAAGGGTTTCCCAGCCAAGCAATTACAGCCAACAGAAAACAGTAAAACACGCACACACACACATACATCCTTAGACACATGCATACATTTACATACAGAACATCAATGCCAAGAAGACTCACACTTAAAGAAAAAAAGAATCCACAATCCAAATCGGTTCTCCCACCCCCCCACACACACCATTGTTTTAAATACTTATTGAGGATTGTGCCTTGACTTCCATTGATTTTCAACCCTGTCTATGGCCTAACCCTAACCCTAAATCTAACTTTTGCCAGTTATACCTAAACCTAAGTGACACCTTAGCCCTTGCCTAAAAGGTGAGGACCAAAAAAGGTCCTCGTCTTGCATCAAAGTCTTCACTTTGCTAGTAAAATGTGCAAAAATGTTCTCACTAAACTGAAAGTACACACACACACACACACACACACACACACACACACACACACACACACACACACACACACACACACACACACACACACACACACACACACACACACACACATACATTATAGTCAGGTGGTTTTCAGATCCCACAGCTGTGTGCCTTCTAGAGTAGTAAAATAATTTTAGGTACACTGTTGCCAGCCTTTGATGGGTCTAACACACCACTACAAAGACCCCGACAGAAGGCTGCTTGACTGTTATTAGTCGGTTCAAATGCACCTGTTTGGTGTCTTTTACCATACACACGTTCACACACAAAGGCATTTTATGTAAGTTTTAAACCCCATTGAAAGGCAGAAGAGAAAAAGGGGTTGGTACTTGCTTGCCATGAAAAATATGATGTTCTTACTAAAAACAAAATACCCTAAACATCAGTTTAAGCATTAATCGCTGTGCGTTATTTTGTGGGGGGACAGCAAATTTACAATGTTATACAACCTGTGCACTGACTACATTGTATGACAGTGTGATATTTTCATTGTTGTCCCATGAAAAGATCTTGCATTCACATCTTCTCTGACCTCTCCAAGACTAAACAACTCTCACCCGTTAAAGAACTCTCCACAACGGCTCCTCTTTCTCAGCAAATTGAAACGGACTGGACTTTCCACTAAGCTGTTAAAAACGTTTTTTAGAGCTACAATAGAAAGCATGTCTACCAGACCCAACGACCAGCGCACACAAAGGCGTTTACAGCCATTGAGTGTGAGCTTATTATGGAATATGGACCGGGATCTTCATGATTTTGATTTCTTTTATAAGAACCTCTTATAAAAGACCTCTAATAACTGCTGCAGTAACTTATATGTAATTTATTAGGTATTCGATTCTCTTTTATGCTTATTTATTTTATATATTCTTGTCACAATTGTTCTTTATTGTAGTACATGGTACCATTTGAAGGAAACATTTTATCACTGTCTTATTAATCTCTGTTCTCAAGTCCAGTGGACAAACTTAGTTTTCTGTGTTTTAGCCTGTGTATTCACTATTCTTTAGTATGATAGTGCAATAAAAACCTGATAGAATGTTACATATTTCATGAAAAAGTAAAATGATTATTGCTCAATACTGTGAAATGTGAGTAGCAGTTGTGTAAATGTTGTAGCAGTGGTGCACAGGTGCAATACATAAGGGCTGCTGCGTTTTTGGGGTAAAGGTTTTCAACATGTCCAAAAAGCTGTGGCATTCTATTGTGTACTACAGTATGAAATGTATAGTAAGACGATGCCAAATAATTAAAAGACACTAAAAAAAAGAAAAAAAGCCCACAGACACACAACATTCTGTGATGGGGATAGAAAGCTGTTATTGTACAGTAAATCCTGTAATCCTTGTCTAATTTAGCATTTAGACAATTCTGACACTCCTAATGTGCTTTTATTATCACTAGATCATTACATTTTACACATTTTGCTACTGCACACCAGAGGATTCAGTTCCCAAAAAACATATTTCTGGTTCTTCATTGTGTCAGATATGAAATTCTGCAGAATTATGTTGGTGCACAGGCTGTTTTCAACTATAACTTTATCAATATATATGAGACCCTCTGCAGTATCTGTTTTTGGTCAAGCGAGAATCTGTAGGAATGTTTTGCGGAGCAGAATTTATCAGCTCGTCTCTTTTCATCCTCATAACATAAATCATTAAAAAGGTATGTGTTTCTGCTTTCCCCTCTCACTGGCCAGTCCTGAGCCTGAACTCTGTGTGCATGCGCTTTAGTGCAAGCTTGTGTATGAAGGCCTACCACACTTTTGGTGGTTTTACTGGATGAGCTCTGCTATTCACAAAATTTAGTAGGCTTTGATCTTGTTGTAATTTAACTATATATATATATATATATATATATATATATATATATATATATATATATCACTGTATTCAGTATGACTGTGTGTATGTGCGTGGCAGAGAGAGGGAATAATGGATTCATCGGGGGCTGTGAAGTGTGAAGTAGCATGCTTTTTTAACTTTGAGATGTGAAATATTTATACTGCTCTGGGAAGACGATTTGACAGAAAAAAGAGGAAAGACGGATCAACTCTGCTTTACACAATAAATACCTGAAACTCCATTGCAGCAATGCCATTACTTACTTACATGTATTAGATTGTAATGAAGAGATCTTCATTACTGGGACTATTTTACATATATAGTACTGTATGGCACTTAAAAGGTATTTCTGCACTGTATTAACAAACACTTTATTTAGCATTCGCACTTTAAGCAGAGATTTGCACAGCAATAAGTTTGCACACAAGAAGTTTTAATTATATTTATTGAGCATTTTGGCGATTGGTATGTGGCCTTTGTTTTGGGCTCTGCACAGCTGCTCCTCATTGATGAGTGAGGTTGGTTGCTGGTGCCTGTGGAGGAGCATAATGATTACCACAGAGCAATGAGCTAATGGTGAGGAAAAACTAAGCAAATGTGTGCATACTCTGTTGAGTGAGGAGTGCTGTGGTAAAGTGACTCACCTGTCTTTTCTGTGTCCTCTCCAGGGTGTTTGGACAAATTCTACCCCGGGGGTCCAGACGCCATATATAGCTTTGGGAGAGGCCATTGAGGAGACTAGGGGGGAATTGTTGGGTTTTTGTGGTGTTTATTTAAGGTGTAATGATAAAATGGAAAAATATTTATAAAAAGTAAATAGAAGTATGGTATTTAATAAAATGTATTTTATGTAAATTGGTGGAGATTGATTAAGAGATTCCCCTGTCAATTTAACATGGTTTGGTCCGTCACAGCTGGGACTATTTAAGACTGCAGTGTCAGCTGTGAAGGACAGTGTTGTGTGGATGCTGAGTGGAAAATAAACTGCTGCTGTTCTCCACCTGACTCTGGTTCAAGACTCTGTCTCACTGAACAAAAACCCAACCGCTCAAGGTCGTCCATGTGACAAGTGGTGTCAGGAGTGGGATGTTCATGCCAGAGAAGATGATGACCAGAGGAGGAAAAAAGCCAGCCCAAGAGGGAGAGCCTGAGGAAGGAGCTGGAGCTTCCTCTGAAATGGAGACAATGGCAACAACCAACCCTGAAGATAAGTTGGAGGAACTGGCGGTGATGGTGAAATCTATGATGCGGTCTCAAGTGGCTAGAGACCTGAAGATTGATAAAGTTTTTTCCCGCCAGGAGCAGAGGTGGAAAAGCATACAGCATCAATTCCAACAAATGCAGCTTCAAGTGCATGCTGTACTTGGAAAATCTGATGTATCAGAAGCACATCTTCAACCCACGACATCTGAAGCACCTACAGAAGAATCAGATGGTGGTGATGTCCAGCTGGCTCGTGGTTCCAGGACCATAATTGAACCAAAGTTTCTTCCCTTATCCACGGATGATGACATTGAGCATTTCCTGACGACGTTCGAGAGGATGGCCCAGGTGTGTCGCTGGGCTAGAGATGAGTGGGCGGTTCGTCTGGTCCCTTTGTTGACCGGTAAGGCCCGCACAGCCTATGTTCTAATGGATATGGCCGACTCTGAGGACTATGAAAAAGTGAAAGAGGCAATTCTGGCAAAATATGAAATCACTGCTGATACGTATCGACGCCGCTTCAGATGCCTGAAGATTGAAGCAGGTGAGACGCCACGTGAACTTTATGTGCGATTAAAAGACTTGTTTTCAAGATGGATTAAACCTGATAAATGTACTGTGCAAGAAATATCCGAGCAGATAATTCTGGAGCAGTTTTTAAGAATGGTTAATCCAGAGTTGGAGATCTGGATCCGTGAGCGCGACCCGAAGACGGCAAAAGAAGCAGCTACTCTTGCAGAGGTCTTCACGTCAGCCAGGAAGGGGAGCAAGAGCACCTATTTTGGCCGAGAGACTCACTATGCCCCATCAAGTAAGTCCACTGGGGGTGAACAGGGCTCTGGTCAAAGTCAGGCTAGAAATTTTTCTAGTTCAAAGCAGCTCCCTTCTCAAAGACCTCCTAATGTAAAAAAGTCATTTCACAAGTCTTCTGCGCAAGATATTAGATGTTACAATTGTAATGGCTTTGGCCATACGCAACATTTTTGCCCCGCCCTTAAATCAAAGCCATCACTTTTGTGTTCAGTGCCAAGACCAGCTATTGAGGCTGTGCAAAAGAAGGTTTGTACAGTTTCTGTTCTAGTGAATGGGCAAAAAGAAGAAGCTTTGCTTGATTCTGGGTGCTTCCAGTCTCTAGTGCATGCTAGCTTAATCTCTGAAGAAAAGCTAAGTGGGGTGGGGGTTAAGATAAAATGTGTACATGGAGATGAACATGTCTACCCAAGTGCTGAGGTGTATTTGACAGTGGGAGGTCAAACATACTTGGTACATGTAGCTGTAGTTCCCTCTTTGCCGTACTCCGTTATACTTGGTAATGATATCCCCACTCTTTTTGACCTTATTCACCAGTCAGAATATGAACCCAAAGGGCTTACCAACAGAGAGGCCCAGGATTTATGCCCAAAATCTGATATACCAGTAGAATCACTGAAACCTTGTAATATAGTCACAAGAGCTCAAAGTGCAAAGACTGTGTTGGAAGAGCTGCCTTTTTATGGGGAGTCTCTGGAAATAGAGCCGGGAAAAACTAAAAAGTCAAGAGCTCAGAAAAGAATGGAGAAATTCAAAGGCTCAGGTGATGAAGGGATAGGACAGTTGTCTAAGCCAAATAACTTGTTGGAGTTTGACATTCCCTCAGATGTAGGTGCACTCCAGAGAGATGATCCTACTTTAAAACCGTGGTTTGAAAAAGTAACTGGGGGGGGAACTCATCAGCGCCGGTTAGACTTCGTGGAAGATGCAGTTTACATTATTAAAGGAGGCATTTTGTATCAGAAGAAGGGACAGGGTGACGCATTAGCCCTTCCACAACAGTTCAGGTACAAAGTCATGGAGCTGGGCCACTCAATTCCATGGGCAGGTCATATGGCTTTTCATAAGACGCTGAGTAGAATCAGTAGCCGTTTTGTCTGGCCGGGAATGTATACCCAGATTTCAAAATTTTGTAGTTCCTGTGGAAAATGTCAGTTGACTTCTGGCAGACGAGTAACCCGAGCCCACCTACAGCCGCTGCCAATTATTGAGACACCGTTTGAGAGGCTAGGCATGGATATTGTGGGTCCATTAGAGAGGAGCTCTACAGGTTGCCGTTACATATTGGTGATATGTGACTATGCGACACGGTACCCTGAGGCTTTTCCTCTCAGATCCATTAAAGCCCGACATGTTGCTAACTGTCTTCTGCAGTTGTTCTCTAGAGTAGGAATACCAAGAGAAATTCTCACAGATTGTGGAACAAATTTTTTGTCCAAACTTTTGCAGCAGGTTTATAAATTATTAGGGATTAAAGGACTTAAGACCACCCCTTACCACCCCCAGACGGACGGGTTAGTGGAAAGATATAATCAGACTCTTAAAAATATGCTGCGCAAGTTTGTCTCTGACACAGGTGCCGACTGGGACCAATGGCTGCCGTACCTGTTATTTGCTTACCGGGAGGTTCCACAAGTGTCTACAGGTTTTTCACCCTTTGAGTTATTGTATGGCCGCCAAGTGAGAGGTCCGCTGGACCTACTGAAGGACTGTTGGGAAGACGCTAAGCCAGAGGGTGAAAACATTGCAGCATACGTCATTAACATGAGAGAGCGGTTGCAGGAAATGGCATCTTTTGCACAGGACAACCTGAAAGCAGCTCAACAACATCAAAAGACATGGTACGATCAGAAGGCCAGAGACAGAGTCTTCTTGCCAGGACAGAAGGTTCTGTTACTGTTGCCTACCAGTGACAACAAGCTGCTGACAAAATGGCATGGACCATATGAAATCACCAAACAAGTGAGTAAAGTGGTTTATGAACTGTACATGCCGGAAAGAGCTAAAAAGCATCAGACTTTTCATGTCAACTTGTTGAAAGAGTTTCGCAGCCGACAAGAGCCTGTGCACCAGGAGTTATTTGTGAGAGCAGTTAAGGATGAGGAAGTGACCGAAAAATTTCTCCCAACTAGCATGTCAGACTGTGCTTTGGTTGACGTTTCTCATCTGTCTCCTACTGAGCAGGAAAAAATCAAACCGTTCTTGGACCCTCAGCTCTTTAAAGAAGTTCCAGGATTTACATCACTGGTCCAACATAAGATTCGGCTGAAAGAAGATGCACCGAGCCGGCAAAAGAGCTATCGCATACCAGAACGTTTGGTTCCGGTACTGGAAAAAGAAATAAAGCTGATGTTGGAGTTGGGAATAATTGAAGAGTCTAGGAGTGAGTGGTGCAGCCCGATTGTGCTGGTGCCAAAGAAAGACGCCTCCCTGAGATTTTGTATAGATTTTAGACATTTAAATGCTGTGTCCAACTTTGACCCGTACCCGATGCCCAGGGTGGACGACTTACTGGAGAAAGTCGGTTCGGCAAGTTACATCACAACGCTGGATCTGTGCAAAGGATACTGGCAAGTGGCTTTGGCACCAGAAGCGAGAGAGCTGACGGCCTTCAAACCTCCTTTTGGTATGTACCAATTTAGAGTCATGCCATTTGGGCTCCAGGGTGCGCCCGCAACATTCCAACGTTTAATGGATCATGTACTGAGAGATGTTTCAGCATTTTCTGCAGCATATTTAGATGATGTTGTGGTGTATAGCCGGTCTTGGGAGGAGCATCTGACTCACCTGCAGGAGGTGCTACACCGCATCAGGTTGGCTGGACTGACTGTTAACCCAAAGAAGTGTAATGTAGCTAAGAGAGAAGTGGAGTATTTGGGTTTTGTCATTGGGTTTGGGAAAATAAAGCCTCAAGTGGGGAAGATGGACGCAATACATTCCTTCCCAGTTCCAACGACCAAGAAGAAGGTGAGAGGATTTCTTGGTTTAGTGGGTTGGTACCGGAAATTCATACCTTCTTTTGCAGAGCGATCAGCTGTACTGAACAATCTAACAAAGGGTGCAGCCCCCAACAAAGTGTGCTGGAGGGAAGACTGTGATCGAGCGTTTAAGGATCTCAAGCAAGCAGTATGTACTCATCCAGTTTTACACACACCAGACTTCACTAAGCCATTCATCTTACAAACAGACGCTTCAGGAGTGGGGCTTGGAGCCGTTCTTCAACAAGAGGTGGACGGTGAAAGAAGACCTGTGGTGTTTCTGAGTCGGAAGCTGCTTGACAGGGAGACAAGATATTCAACAGTGGAAAAGGAGTGTTTGGCCATGAAATGGGCTATCGAGGCTCTAAGGTACTATCTTTTGGGACGTCACTTTATTTTAGAGACTGACCATCGTGCCCTCCAGTGGTTGAGACAAATGAGGGATGCCAACGCCCGCATCGCTGGATGGTACTTGGCACTGCAGCCATTTGATTTCACGGTGCAGTACAAGCCAGGGAAGGCTAATGTGGTTGCTGACTGTTTATCCAGAATGTCGGAGGACTGAGGTACTGTGCTTTTAAGAGAGGAGGGAGGAAATGTAATGAAGAGATCTTCATTACTGGGACTATTTTACATATATAGTACTGTATGGCACTTAAAAGGTATTTCTGCACTGTATTAACAAACACTTTATTTAGCATTCGCACTTTAAGCAGAGATTTGCACAGCAATAAGTTTGCACACAAGAAGTTTTAATTATATTTATTGAGCATTTTGGCAATTGGTATGTGGCCTTTGTTTTGGGCTCTGCACAGCTGCTCCTCATTGATGAGTGAGGTTGGTTGCTGGTGCCTGTGGAGGAGCATAATGATTACCACAGAGCAATGAGCTAATGGTGAGGAAAAACTAAGCAAATGTGTGCATACTCTGTTGAGTGAGGAGTGCTGTGGTAAAGTGACTCACCTGTCTTTTCTGTGTCCTCTCCAGGGTGTTTGGACAAATTCTACCCCGGGGGTCCAGACGCCATATATAGCTTTGGGAGAGGCCATTGAGGAGACTAGGGGGGAATTGTTGGGTTTTTGTGGTGTTTATTTAAGGTGTAATGATAAAATGGAAAAATATTTATAAAAAGTAAATAGAAGTATGGTATTTAATAAAATGTATTTTATGTAAATTGGTGGAGATTGATTAAGAGATTCCCCTGTCAATTTAACATGGTTTGGTCCGTCACAGCTGGGACTATTTAAGACTGCAGTGTCAGCTGTGAAGGACAGTGTTGTGTGGATGCTGAGTGGAAAATAAACTGCTGCTGTTCTCCACCTGACTCTGGTTCAAGACTCTGTCTCACTGAACAAAAACCCAACCGCTCAAGGTCGTCCATGTGACATAGATCATACCTTAACAAGCTATATATAGTTAATTTTTTTTCTTTTACAACATTTGCTTAAACAGGCCATACTTGTTAAAAAGCATCTTTGTAGGACTGTTTTTTTGTAGGATAAAATGCAGTAAAAAAAAGAAAACAAAAATGCCTTTTAGGGTTTTTGCGGATTTTCTGAAAAATAGTTTTATGTTTTGTTTAGTGGAGCTTCAGAGCTGCTTGGAGCTGTGTGATATTATTTTAGGTTTTCTGAATATATACCTACGTATTACCATTTCTTCCCATTATACTTTATCATACCTGTAAGCAAACTGTTTTATTTACGTTTACCTTAACCATTGCAGGTCAGTTTAGTTTTCTTTGTACTAAAACATTTTTTTTGTTAATCGCACACAGAGAGATACATCTTACAAGTAATTTAACATAGTTTACAATATTTTCTGAAAAGTTTCTATTATCATTGTATTGCCATTTTCATCAGACGTAATTTTTCTGATCCTCATTTGTGCCTTGACTTTCTCGATATGAGAAATTAAGACTGCTGATCAGAGTGTGTTAAGTCTCAGTGGCCTCCTTCTGATTTATGTTATTTATTGGATACTTTTCTTTGAAGTAGGCTAGAACATTGCTTACTTTAAATTGTTGGCTCTCTTAGCAGTTTTCAGGTGTCCCTTTGGTGACTACAAATTGATGCCTGATCAGTAAGTAACTAAAACTGCAGAGGTGCAAAATGGAAAAGAGATAAAATGACAAGCAGCTGTAGGGTTGGGTCTATGTGTTCACTAGCACATCCTCTAGTCTTGCAACTAAGCAATTTCTTTATAAAGTCTGGACGAGATGGTGATGCCATTTACATCGCAAAATATGTTTTATCACAGAACTTACACTGGAGTGTAAGTTCTGTGATAATCAAGTAATTAATCAAGTAATTAAACTCAGCATTCATTCAACTCTGAATTGAGCGCAAGCACAAGCATGGAAGATGCCCTCATCAATGGAACGCAAATAAGACGATTCACCATGGCAACGACAGGAAATAAGAAGCTTTAAAGCTTTCCCACAAGTGAAATTAGAAATCTTTAATGAAAGAATATCAAGACATAGTTAACAAAATGCAATTGCTGCTGAAAAAAGTGAGAGTTAGCGCCAGAGAATTGCTGAAAAAGTCAATGCTTAAGTGATATGAGTGTTGTTAGAGAATTAAAGCTGTATTCTCACACTACACTCATTCAACACCCAAAAAGGAAGGGGGGGGGGCGCATTGATTACGTGTCTAGGTGCAACCCGACTGGCATCAAGATGAAGTATGAAAGTACAGTTTATTCTAGTATTGTCCAGTTATGTTATTCATATGTTTAACCTTAATCAACTAAAGCATTGTTGGATATATTTGACATATGCAATTAATATTGGGGTGGTGTGAGTTATTGAAATAACTGATATGTTCATTCATCTTTTTGCAGCACTTAGAATTACTTTGTGGTTAAAAACTTAGAGCATTCCCTCGTGTTATAAGAGTGATGTGCGGGCTGAGAATATTAAGATAAATCATTGACTGCGGTGAAAAACTACAGAACTTGAAAATATATTAATCCAGGAAAGATAAGACATTTAATCATGGTCTGATCAGCCTCTCCTGACACGCCATTTCCAACACTTCCTTGTGCAGATCTCAGCTTAGAAGTAGGAAAAACTCAGAGTTTGCCCAAAACCTATACCCGGTAGCAAGGTTGTTTCACAGAGTAATTTGTTGTCATACTTCGACACAGGGTAATGGCTTCCGAGCTTTTTGAAACGGAAAAGCCAGAGTATGTCGGAATTTACCCCAGAAATTACTCTGCATACTCACTAATCCAGCTTCCTGAAACGGGGCTCTGGTGAACTTGGCTGTGCTTTAAGTTAGGGTGTGTGTATGTGAATGTTAAACTAGGGAATTAAGAGGACAGGCAAAGGACAGAAGAGACTGAGACCTTTATAGAAAGCTATGTGTACTTTTTGCATGCATATGTATTAGTCTTTGTTTTTCTGCTTGCACGTAAATCTTGGTGTGCGCTTTTCTCTGAGCATGTGCGTACAGACATCAGTGTAGACAATAGCCTGCTAAGATCAGGGAGGAGACCGGCTTCGTTAGAAAGGGCCTTGAACAAACAGAGCATAGATGGCAAAGACAGCAGGAGGGAGGGATGTGTTAAAGGGGGACTGTGGGAGGGGCACATGGGAAAATGCAGATGCATAGATTTTTTTGTGTTAATTTTATAGATGAAAAAAAACTAAAAGATTGAATTGCTGAGAGCTAGATGGAGAAAACTGAATAAGTGCAACTAAGAGAGAAGTGGTGGCCATGGGGGATTAAGCAGGTAGTGAGGCAGTGGGGGAAGGATAAACTGGAGAAAGGAGGCATGAAGGGGGCAGATGAAGTCAGAATCTAAAACAAAATGATTAGAAAAAGAAGAATTGGTGGTAAGGTGCAGAGTAGGGTAAGGAGAGAAAATTGGGACAGATAAATGGATTTAAAAGGGACGGGGCCATTTTAGATAAGGGTGCAAGAAACTGAAAGGAAAACCACAGGGGGAGCAAAGGTTAACTGTGACAGAGAAAAGAGGTAACAAGGTCAAATGTGTGGGAGTGAGTATGTGAGAGATAAAAAAAAACCCAGACAAAACAAGATGAAAAGGAGAGAATATTTGTTTTGCACATTCTACTAGTTTCAGTGTGAAAAAAGCAGAAAATATAGTTAATATGTATGTGAAGACGTGCTTGTTGGAAGAAGCTGATCGATAACTGATAAATAAATGATCAGCCACAAAATTTCAAAAGGCACTGACAAAAAAAAAAAAAGATCCAAGTCCTCGTGAGCTAACAGAGGGGGGTAAAAAAAATGAGCAAATAGGTGCTTCAGTATGCACCCGGGTTGAGGGTGGACGATTCTTTTGTTGCAATGGAAAACATTAGATGGCTCAGTTGTGCAGGTGTTGATGTTTTCACCATGGCGTGACAGTTTCACATGCTCATGTCCGGTTTGTGACATCAGAGACTGTTTTACTCTGAGGCTTATCAGCTTTTACGTCAGGTGTTGGATATCAGTCTATGAGAAAACCCCTTTCAGAAGCCAGCACAATGAAAGCGTTCATAAGCTGATAAAAAAACTGAGACGATGCAAACACGCTATTTTCATGAATGAATAAAAGAATCACAAAATATTTCTCACTCCACTAACACAGACATTTTATTAAACAAAGTTTTTCTATTTGCCTTTACAAACTCTAGCACACAAGCAAGATGAAAAACAAGGATTTTAAAAATGGTCTCCAGACTAGATATTTTAAACCTTATCTGGGGTTGTTTTGTTAGGGCATTATATTGACAAGTAAACTGTGAATTATTATTATCATTATTATGAGAAAAGATGAGCTACCAAGCTATTTTACATGCCCAGGTTTTTTTTGTCGGGTTGACACCACAACAACAATAACATTATTTGTATTATTTTATTATTTTTCTTCTTCCAACTCTGTCTGGACTGAACTGCCTTAAAAAAGTATTTGCCATCTTGCCTACCGAGCTGCGTCTCGATGTATAAATGTGTGTGTGTGTTAGTGAGAGCGACTGAGTGAATGTTGCTATAGTGTACAGTGCTTTGGGTGGTCAGCATGACTGGAAAAGCGCTATATAAGTTCAGTCCATTTACCATTTAAAAAATTCTTCCGGATTTTTTATTTTTTTTTGGTCACACCTAAAGGTAGATGAGAAACTCCAAAGTCTCCACTCCTCAGAGGGATTGCCTGTTAGAATCTCCCAAATACCCATTGGTCTAATTTCTTTCTTCTGAGGCCTTCCTCATCTTCTCAAAAACAGGTGAGCTAGTTTACTTCTTGCGACTCTCAGCCATTTTCAAAGTATACGGTGAGAGCAGCAGAGCAACAATGAACAGCTAAAAGCGAAACTCACTGGATACATAAACACTAGAAGTGCACATCTAGCTAGAGGAAACTACCATAGAACATGCACGCACATGAGCGTTCCGTGAGCGCGTCAATGTGATTGATGTGTAGGGTAACCTATTGATAAGGTGATCTCTCCGGAACTTGAACCTGAAAAAAGATCATCCACCGTACCTTTAAGATAATCAAACAAGTTTGAAACAGATCCATTCAAATGCACTTGGCCCTATATGAGAAAGTAATTTCCACCTTATCCTAATAGCTGATTGTGCCTCCCTTGGTTGCAAGTATTCCCATCAAACTTTTGCAACAACTGCAATTGGAGACATAGGCAGACTAAAAAGCTGTGTTCATACCCCTGCCAGTCATCTGGAGAACAAGATGGAGAGTTAACATTTAGAGATCTATGAGGATGTTTCTGCTTTAACCATGACAAGAACTAGAGGTTTTTTAGTAGACTTTTAATCGCAGTGAAATAATTTTTATATGTTGGATTTTTGATTTACGCATCTAGAAAGTGTGCTTTTTCTTTTCTTTTTACCCTCCTCACACATGGTTCATGGTTTATAATTAGTAAAAGAGTCCACCAACTTAGGTTTACATGAAAAGTCAGTCTTAAGATGTGTTCACACCAAATGCATTTTCAGTGACAAAATCATCACTTTTACAACCTATCTCTCGCCTGACATATCGGCAGCAGTTCGCACAGCGTGTGACAACCCGACAGCAGACCGCCACTATCAGCTTGTCTTCTGTGTTGAATGGAAGCAGCTTTGTCTCTGCTGCAGCCCTTCACCCTACATCACAGCCAGTTCCTGATTGGTTGTCACAATGCAACAACATACTAAAGTTCAAATTTTTCAACTCCAGCGACTGTCATTTTGCATCTAACGCAGGTGTCATGTTGCTGTGGCTTAGCTGTCAAAATAACAACTGTTGTGTCACTAGAAACGCGTCTGTTGCATCGCTTAGCGTCGCATCATTGTTGTGTTCCACCTGTACATAGGGATAACATGTCAATCAGCTGCTCAGACCGCCACATTCACACCTTTAGGGAAATGTGTGTTTTCTATGTACAAGGAAAATGAAAGGGCTCTGTTTGATCATAAGTATTGAAGTATCAGTCTAACTGAACTGTGGGAAATTTTCTTTCTAATTAACTTAAAATGCCATAAAACTCCGGCTAAGATTTTTACGTTTGATATCTGGTACTTTCATATATTCCCCCACAAACTTAGTAAGAGCGTTATATTCACTTTTCAGCCTTGACAAACAGATGTAGTCTGTGCAAAATCACAGACTTTCTGGAAGACTAACGCTGTAGCAACAGAGGTTTTCCCATTACAGTGCCCAGGCGAGACCAGCATGCCAGCGGGTATATGCCACTCCTGACAAGTCTGAACTCAGATTCAATATCGCCTCATTACCTCGGTGTACTAACTGCACAGATGAAGTTTGATGAAACAACCAATCAGAGCCAAGAAGAATGCCTTAGCATTGTCAATAATGCTCGTATATGTGCTGCCTACACCTGTCCCCCACACAGAGCGTACCATTGTTCCACTTCAAGATTGTAGAAACAACCTAACTTTACAGGAAAACTGCCTATTTGTCATGTGGCACCTACTAAAGAAAGAGTTGAAGACTAGATCACACCAAAATCTCCATTTAGATTATTTTTTTTTACTTATTCAGAGGTCAAATCCAATGTGTGATATTACTCTGCATCATACAAAAGTGCCCCCTTGGGATAGCTTGGCTCCCCTGCACCTGGTTTTCTTGTTGAGAAAATGTTATCAATTGTGTTGAGCTGACAAGATCCATGTTTTTCAATTCAGATGATTTGTAGAAATAAGCTCTGAGGGAGTTAAGTGGCATACAGACAAGAGAGCACAAGCAGGAGAGGAGCAAAAACGTCTTCACCTTCACTGAGGGCCGGAAGAGAACAAAATGTAAAAATGTTGCATTTATCACTGTAATAATGTTTGAATTTGCGAACAATTTAGAACACAAGGTTGACCAAGTTAATTAAATTCTATGAGTTAGTTTATATATTTATATATTCAACATGCTGCGATAGACTGGCAACCTGTCCAGGTGAATCCCGCCTCTTGCCCATTGACAGCTGGAGATAGGCACCAGCACCCCTCATGACCTAACAGGGAAAAGTGTGTAAGAAAATGGATGGATCGCTGTATATTCAACTTGCTAATTAGATGATATATACTTGGTTAAGAACTTAGAAATGAAACCACCCTTTAAAGAGAACCCTGCTATAGAAATGAACTCCATGTAAATGCTGGGCAGTTGATTAAAAAAATTGCAACAGAAAGATAGAATATACAACATAATTGTTATAGTTACTATTGATCAGTTTAATGCAACTATAACGAGACATTAACAGATCTAATTCACATTTACGTTGTGCCAGTTGCTTTTGTTTCATTTGACATGAGCAACATTTACATTTGACTGCACACTTGCACATGTATGCACGTCTGTGGCCTTACCCTGTGTGTGTGTTTTTTCTGTGTGCACAGGTGTGTGTTTGTGTTTGCGTGGGTGATAATGAAAGCTGCTGACAGGCAGTTGTGACTGACTCCTTCCTCAGTCTCTAGAGATGGCCGTCTGAATGGTGCCAGGTTGACGCCAGACAGACGGCACACACTGGGCTCCTCTGTGTGTATTTTGCATTAATAGGTGTGAACTGCATTAGCGTTTAGATTAAGCTGTTTATGTGCACATATGGGTCTGACCATTGGTTGTGTTTCTGTATGGGTGTGAAGCTCCAAGCGACAATGAGAATGTCCACATTGCAAGATTCCACAATTGTGCAATTGTGTACTCATCACATTCCACCTCCCACCATTAGTTCTCATTTTGTCCATGTTATGTGTGAATGTGTCCTATCAGGTGCAGCTATTGCCAGTGCCTGTATTTAGTTTTTAATTTTTTGTATGTTTTCCGAATAAGATTTGTCTCAGGCAGCTCAGGTCTGCTGTCTTTGGAAGGATAGTTAATGATTTTTTTAAAGGGAAATTCTATTAAAAGGTTGTGGGAAGAAAATGTCTTTATTTATTTAGTTATTTATTTAATTATTTCATTTTGATTAATTATTTATAAAAAAAGGGATTTGGGTTAGGGTTGGGGGGTCTTCTACACCCCTGTTCCCTGAATGTTGCCTGGGGTGGGGTGGGGGCATGAGATATGGTTAGCTGGCTGGCTCAGGGGTTGCGGTAGCTGTGCTGCTGGGGCGTTGCTGGCCCCGAGTGCGCCTGCTCTGCTGACTCCTTACTAGCTCTGGTGTGGTGCTGGGGGCAGGTCCTCTTGGGTATCAGGTGGGAGATTGACCGAATGTTAAGGAGGGTTCTTTATTATCATTCATGATGTTCTAACTTAACTTGAGGTGTACAATTTACAATGTCTTTAAACAGTTTTTACTGTTTAAAGACATTTTAGCTTAAACAGAAAGCTTAAGCTAGTGTTACATTGAGCTCCATCTTTCTCTAATGGTCCCCTCTGCTAAAGACCGATGTGTTAAGCAAACTACAGAGTGCATTTATTCCTCTTTTGGCATGAAAGGTTTTTTTTTTTTGTTTCCAGCATTTCCACCACTATACCCCAGAGCTCCTCTGTGGGTTCCTGTTATGATCCTTTGGTGTTTGGGTTTACTTAGTGTCTTTTCCTAATTTTCCCATTGTTTCCGTTCTCTAGTTTTTTACATTTTAGTTAATTCCTCTGTGTATTTGTTAATTCTTGTATTCTTGTAGTGTTTTTACTTTTAGAGATATCTTTTAGAGTTTCCCTGGTGTTTCGGTGTATCTTTGTTCATAGTCTCCTCCCCTCAGCTTCTCTGCTTTTCCTGCACCAGCTGCAGCTCATTTTGTTTTATTAGCTGATCTGGTTTTCTTGTCATCTTCCTTCCCTACCTCAGTATTTAGGTCCTTGACTTCTTTCTGTTCAATGCTGGATTATTTTGTTGTCATGGCTGTTGTTCTCTGTCATGTTAGCTGTTTCCAGTTCGCTCCACTTTCTGTTCTTCACTTGCCAATTCATTTGGCTTTTGGTATTACTGAATATTCGTCGCCTCTTCACCTCTGCTTTTGTCTGCATTTGGTTTTTATCTTTTCATTTTATCAAAGCAAGCACAGAAATAGGATAAGCACTGTATTTATGCATTCTGATATTTAATTTAATTATGATTGCAACAAACAATTAGAACTGTAGAGAGGATCATTAGGACTGACCTTCCCTCCATTCACAACCTGAACAGGTTCAGGGCCAGTAAAAGGGCAATTAAAATGGCTCTCGTCCCAACTCATCCTGGTCGCAGGTTATTTAGACTTTTATCTTCAGGTCAGAGATACAGAGTGCCAAAGGCTAAAACGAGTCGACACAGGGCCAGTTTCTATTCACAGGTGGTGTTTTTGATGAACACTTCACAGTCAGGATAGCCAGCTATTCTATTGTGGAAGAAAAAAAAAACTCCTGTACATACTGCCGCTGGGCTTACCTTTTATACCTGAATAATGTCTTTACTGTTATACATGATAATGTTCTGCTTGCTGATACTTGATTGCCTTTTGTTTTTATGTTTGGTTTTTGTTTTTACATGATGCAAGTATTGGAATCTGAAGTCAACTTCCTTGTTTTTACCCAACAACTTGGCGAATAAAGTTGATTCTGATTAATAAATCATATTCAATTAAGCAAAGGACGATATACTAACACCTAAACCGATGTGTTCCAGTGTAATGCAATTTCTTTAATAATCATAGGAAACTCAACAATTTTGACATCTGCTGCTGATATAATAACTATTAAACTAATACATGTAAGAATATTGATGTTGTGTTTGTTACTGTACAAGGAGGAATCAGTTTCTTAAAACAATAATGTTAAAGTGGAACATTTTAACTGCCACTTGAATTGAGCAGAAATTAACAGCGGCAGATATGGACATGGCTGTAGGTGTAGACAAAGTACAGAGAAATAAAATTAGAAATAATTCTTCCTTAACTTAAGATAATAATGGTCAAACTGTGTTTTTTGCCTTAATTTTTCCTGTCTTTGATTGTAGGTATGACAGCAATACAGCAGTACTCTTTTTCAGTCTACAGGACACAAGAATCAATACTGAAGGGATAAGAACATTTATTGAGGCTGACTGTGGGGCCTGGCTTTGCTGATTACAGCATATTGATGTGTGCATCTTTAAAATGCAGTAGAGACAAAGAATGCACCAAGATGCAGTGGTAATAGCTTTAAATACAAACACTCAAAGATAAGAAAAAGAAAAAAAGTAAAACCAGTATAAAAGTCTCATTAGGACAAAAGAACAGAGATACATTTGTTAATCGTGTAAGCATTGGAAAAAATTATGAATGTATTTCTTGAAAGAACAACAGCAGGTCTGTAACAGGAAATCATAATCAATAGGGAAATCAGAGAGAGCAACAAGACATCATCAAGTCAAGTAAAAACAAGCTTGCAAGGAAAAGGAGTGGCTAATGTTTAACAAACATGTAAGAGGGGATGAAGGTGTAGGCAATACATGTCGATGAATCATGGCTCAATGCAGGATAGTGGTGCTTGAAGCCATTTTGGGGTAGGGCTCACCAGAGTGGAAGCATCATATGGGAAGTGATGAAGCATGAATTTGGATTACAGCAAAAACAATAGACAAATGGGAGCATATGGGATCCATAGAGCCAGAGTTTGATTTAAAATATGCATGTTTACTTATTTGGCTTTGTCATTAACTTCTGTCTGTTCAAAATCTGTATTCAACCACTCTTGACTACCTATTCAAAAGCTTTATCCTTGGCAGTATGGCCACATTCCAAAGGCTGCTATGGATTTTACTGAGTGTGAGCTTAATGACTACAAGTAGCCTTTTGTGGCTTGGAAAGAACTAAAGGCAACAATCAGGACCACTTTGTCTGTCTTGTTTAACAAGAGAAGAAACTAAGGACTGAAAGCTATTTTCTAGAAACAAGTGATGTTAATATTAGAAGCTTCAATAACAGACAGGTGTTGTAGACCTCGCCACAAAGCTTGTGGCGAGGTCTACAACATCCTTACCTCATGGGTTTAAGGGGGGTTGGTACCTACTTTAGAAGCAGAGTACACGCCTTGAAAGGGTCACCAGTCCATCACATGGCCACACAGAAACAAACATTCATGCATGCACAGACTCAGCCCCGAGGGCGAATTAGCAAGACCGATTAACCTAACATGCATGTTTTTCTACTTTGGGAGAAAGCCTGACTACCTGAAGAGAACACACAAGGAGAAGATGCAAACTCTTTGCAGAAAGGCCTCTGGCTTGGTTTCGAACCCAAGACATTCTCGCTGTGAGGTAACAGCACTAACACCAGCCATACTGTGTCGCCTGCCGTAAGGACCATCTGATGGACTATAGAGACGAACAGTGAGCACACCTCCAAAACATTTAGGACTTCACATCGGGTGTTATGAAAAAAGTCAGGTATACGAGAAAACCTACTCTTGCTATTTCATGTGGACTGTGGATGTTCATGTTGAAGAAAGAAAACTTTGAATTTACTGATTTTAAATTCAAATCTACTGAACTTACAACCAGTTTGACCTCTCACACAATGCTGACACACAATGAGCACATACATCGATACATTTCCTATGAACACAGTAAATTCCCTACAAAGCCTATTCCCAACATAATTTACAACAGAATTTATTTTGTTCTTTCATTCATAAAATAATAATTATTATATCTTGGTAGGCTAACTTTTTAATGAGTGATTTAATTTCAAAGTGCACTGAGATATTATTTATTTTTTTTACCAAAGGTTTGAGTCCAAAGGAGTCCAAAGTCCAAAGGTTTGAGAGAGATGATTGTTTTGCTACACCTTTGTCAGATGAAGGAACTGCTGCAATCCTTGAACCCTGATGCAAGTAAAACAATGGCTGAGGATTTGATGACCATGGTGTCTGACTGATTATTACTCCTTGGAGGTAGACTTATCACTAGGACGAGTTCTTCCAAAACCTACCATAAGCAGGGTCTGACTTGTTCAATCTTTTATAACTCTGTTGGGTCTGTTATTTCAGAGATCCTCTGTTTGAAATCTCATAGTTCCAGGACAATCCAAATGCAAAGACAGTAAAAACGGAGCTTAGAAGCGAAACAAGGTCGACTAGAATGCAAATCATGAGGAACACCAGGGTCAACCTCAAGACAAGGCAACATGTGGAATACAGAATATTTTAATTTAACACAAAACTTCAAGCTAAGCTAAGACAAATAAAAAATTAGATAAAAAAAATTACATGGGTGTTTCAGTTCCTTTTTGAAAAAGTCAGAGCTTGGTAAGGTTGCTCAGGCATGCATTTTTGATTTAAAAAATCAGAATCTAATATTGTGTGACCAAAATATAATGATAAGACTTTCTGGAGTATTATTTTATATTTCAAAAAGCTAGTGAACATATTACATGTAAGACTGTTGAATTTCCCATCTCAAATTTCACTTTATTGGCCAAATTCATGACATCCATCTCTTGCACCAAACAGCATAATAAATTGAGTGTACGTTCCTCTTTTAATTTAATAGAGAAGCACAAAAGTTGCAGAAAAATAGCAAAACTGTTAAGCGCTGCTCCATTCTGGCTTAGTTTTTACGGCGGATCCTTAAGCTAAGCAAGTCAAGCACATAAAAATGTTCACCAGAGAAAAATACAAAAGACTTATGACAAAATCAGAAACTTAGAAATGACATAACATGATGTGAAATTTTGAATTTTATATAAGAACATTTAAATCAGTTTAAGACATCAGTGCAAGGAGTGGAATTCAACTAGGTCCAAGTCTGCTATTTATAATCCTGAAACATAGACAAGACGATCTTGTTGATTTGACCTTCATTTAACCAGAAACAGGCTTGGTGATAAATAAAATAAAATTCTGCAGAACAAGCGTGTGTTGTGATTGTGTGACGAAGAGACTTCACCTCTGGACTGTGGTAGAGGGAGTGGCATTGAGAGAAAGAGACGGGTGTGTGTGTGTGTGTGTGTGTGTGCGAGACACAGGGCTTTGCTTTCACGCCTTGCTAAGCAGTGAAAGAGTATCGGTCACAGAGGGCAAGCCAAAAGACAGAGCGTAAAAGTTGAGGCAAAAGAGACACAGGGAAAAAAGAGCGTGGAGAGAAAAGGCAGAGGAGGAAGAGCAGATAGAGAAAGAGTTTTGCTAAAAGCAGCTTCTGTCTTCTGTCCCACCCCCTGAGTGTCTTCCCCTCCTTTCTGCCAGGATGGGAGGGAAAGGAGTGCAGCAGGAAAGACAGAGAAAGAGCTCAGCGGCGCTCGTTCTTTAGCGCAGGACCCGGGAATTCCAGGACCTTTGGAGTTGTGAACACGCAAACACACACATAAATTTGGCTTTGGGGAAAAATCTCTACATCGCTCAGAGAAGGAGAGAAACTGAAAAAAGGGTGAGGAAAAAAAAAATAAGAACAGCTCTTTTCTGTGGACTATTTGACCATGACGGCACCTGCCGAGAGGAAAGTGATTCATAGGGGCTGAGAACTGAAACGGGACGCAGGCAGAGGGAAGCCACTGATAAAGGTGAGAATGGGATTTAATTACATAATCCATTAAGATCATGCATCTTTTTTTGTCTTCAGGACTGTTTCAACTCAAACATAGATATTTAAAGAGAAGGTACATTTTATAAGTATGCTGAGCTGTGATCTAAAGTGACATGTGAGCATAGATGCTTTTAGACATCTCTATTTTTAAACAGATCATTTATAACTATGAATTAAAGCCACATATGCTCAGCCCCTGATGCTGGGAATACCCTATTCAGGGTGATGTTTTAATGGATCTACACTTTAATGGTCCTGTTGTTTTTGCTCTTCCGTGATGACCACCGGGGTCATTGAAATGTATAACACAATGCTATTTGCATTAGATAAGTGAAAGGTGATTTGTTTTCAAAGGGAAAACTCCATTTAGAATATTCTTTGTGATTAAGTCTTGTTATTGCTCATTTTAAATGCATGAGTAAATGATTTATCTGAGGATAACCTAGAGATGGAAAAGAGTTTGAATGCTTCGCAGGGGAAAATGTGGATGTTTTATTTACTTCTACCGTGGAGTACATGGAGGATATGGAGGCAGTTTTCTATTACTTTTGCAAGAAGTTTTCAGTTGTTTTTGTTACATGCAATGCTAAAGTTCTTGAACAAAGTCTTATACGAATTTCATTCATGCTTCAGACCCACGTGGACCTAATCAATAAAGCATTTTTACAGTTTTAACTGTATAAATCAGAAGTGTTTCTTTTCCCCTCTCTTTAGACCTGCTGAAACTATGTGTTTCGCCTTTCTTTTCTTTAGTCTCACCCCAATCCAAATGCATTCTGCCCTTTTTGTCTCCTGGTTTTATTCTCTCTGCTTTTTCTCCAGTTCCACAAATAATGACTGTAGCTTTTCTTTCCTCTGCTGTCCCACCGCTGTCTTTTCTTTTCATCTTCACCATCTTTCTAACTATTCCTGTACCTAAATAAAGCTTTTCCATGTCTGTTCAGCTTTTTGTGCCACCTTTTATTTCCTGTCACCAAGCATCTATCTGCTTTATGTGCAAAGTGTATGGTTTTTGGTTCACACGTGTGTGTTTCGTCAGTTATATAGCCCCTCCAACTCAATGCATTTTGCACACTAACCCTCCTATTACCATACCTTGGAGGCTAAACATTAACCCTTGAGTGTGTCTAAAAAGAAACTGTCAAAGTTACCTAAGCAAAATACCTTTGGGTGCTGCTATTCATCACGCTTGTTATCCACAGTAAAAACACAGCTTCCATTAAAAAAAAGGCATCCTCCAAAGTTTTCAAAACGCTTTTATGCTGTCATTTGCTGAATCCCTTTTGAAAATATTTCCAGAACTTCCAGAACAGAAATGTGACTGGTTTGACATGCCTTGGCATCTGTGAAAGAAAGAGACAAGAAGCCACAGAATTTATTCCACAAACATGAAAATGAAATATGCACACTGGATCAATAGTTGGGTATTTGTCATGATTTTGCTTTTGAATTGCTTCAGTTATCTGCATTTGGATAATCATTTTCTAATTCCAACATATAATGTATTTTTGACTTGCTTTGCCTGCGAGATGAATTCTTGCATTTTCTGCGCGTTTACCAAAACACGAGAATACATCTTGTAGCGCTCCAGCTACAACTGTTTGTGTCTGAACCAAAAATGGTTTGGGCCAATCACGTTGCAGTTTTGTGGTTTGAGGCGAGGCATACCGGTGCGACAAAAGCAAGAGTTGCCCATCCCACAGCTTAATTAAAATAAACTTGGCAATGCAGGAGGACACACACATAGCTGCTGTTATCACACCTATTTTGTAAGAATCCACAATTTCATCTTTGAAAGAACAGCAAAAGGTGCCTTGACTGGCTTCCCATCTTGTGGTTTCTCATGATGCATGCTGTGTACATTTTAATTTGATACAGTGATTGGCTAAGACCAACCTTTGGTAGCTGGCACTAGGTGTCACTTTGCCCAATGAGCTTGGAGAGTTCTGCTGTATGTCCCTCCTTGTAAGCTACATATCCAATAGGCAAACCCCCGCCTCTATTACATCCAAAATGGGGTCTTTTGCATTAGGTTGTGGTGATTGCATAGGCCATTGTAGTACAATAAATTATTTTTCAAGTAATTTGAGCTTTGAGACATGGTGCATTATTCTGCTGGAAGTACCCATCACAATATGGACACACTGTGGTGAAAAAGGGAGGAACATGGTCAACAACAATACTCAGACAGGCAGTGACATTTAAACAGTGCGCTGTTTGTACATGTGGCCCAAGAAAATACCCCCACACATCATACCACCACCAATCACAACTGCTGACACAAGGATGGACAGATCCATGCTTTTGTGTTGTTTACACAAAATTCTGGCAATCTGAATGTTGCAGCTAAAACTCGTCAGAAGAGGAAATATTTTCCCAATCTGTTGTTTTCTGACTTTGGTTAGACAGTTGTAGTTTCAGTTGCCTGTTCTTAGCTGCTAGAAGTGGCACCAAATCTTTATCTATCTTCTGCTGCTTCAAGGTTTGTTGTGCATTCAGAGCTGGTTTTCCACATACTTTCATTGTAGCAAGTTGTTATTTAAACTCATGTTATCTCACTATAATCTTGGAACAGGCTGCCCATTTTCCTGTGACATTGTCATTTTTCATTTTTGTGATTGCTTTCTGTAAACTCAATAGATTGTTTCGCAACAAGATCCCTGTTAGAATAGCAACCTGTGAAATGCACAAAATAGGAAACATTTTTCTGACCAAGCTGTATAATATGACCCAATCTGTATAATATGATTGAATTTGATTTTGGAAACTGCCTTGAGATGACATGTTTCATAAATTGGCGCTATATAAATAAAATTGAATTGAATTGAATTAGATCACCTCCTCAGTCACCAACAGCCATATCACATTCAAAGTCACCTACATAGCCTTTCTTCTATATTCTGATGCTCAGTTTGATTGTCAGAAAGTCATCACCACATCTTGATGTCCATTTAGTTGCAGCCATGTTGTAAGCTGATTTGCTTGTATTCTAAACAACTTAACAAGTGTCATTAATAAAGTGGTCAGTGAGTGTATATAGGTCTGAAATAATGAGCCTGCAGTATCTCAGTTAATGTTTTATCTATCATTACACATAAAGTAGTAAGTTGTCAGGTAGTCATAGCACCTGTTTACTACGGAGCGTTCCTCAGTTTTTGATAAAAAAACAAACAGTGATACCACAGATGTCCAGTATATTAAAATCACATTGTGTCCTGGATCCTACAAAACATTTACCCTTTGTGTTTTAGCTTGAATGTCCACAAACACAAACCACTTGAATACTTAAACACAACATATTAATTTTTCATTTCATACCTGAAATTAGGTGGTGGTGGATTGGATGGGCTGCAAGACAAACATGACCAAATTGTATGGCTTGTCTTGAAATAGAAGACAAAAACAAGAAGGCATTCCTTCAGTATTAAAAGTTTCAATAAGACACATATTGGAATATGAATTGAAAATATTTCACAAATTCTGCAAATTCACATTAGAGTCAAGCATGACAATGTTTTTTGAATGTTTTATGAATATTGTGGAACTATGATCAGAAAAGGGATTACAGGTATGCAATTTCCTCCTTTGCTTTTGATTTAAGGCCACAAATCTAATTCAGCAACTGTCTTGTAGAGTTGCTTACCAACAATAATATAATGCATTTCATCTCAGCTTCCAAAGTTTGTTTGGTGTGAAGGACACAAAATTGTGTGTCATAGTAAAGTTTATGAAGTATAAACACCAGCAATGTAGAAGGAGCTGCTTTGTTAAAACGTTTGGCAACCTGATGTTTATTTACTGGCAGTTGACTTGTCTTTCATGTTTACTGTAAGTTTCATTTGTTGATGCAATGTTGAGAGTAATGTCTGTTCCAGCTCCTGATAATTACCCCATATCTTCCTCTGTTTATTGCAAACACACTCTAGGTAGTTAGGATAATGCCCTGCCCTGGACAAACAGATTTGGTGTATCTAACATGACATACACTGCTATTTTTACCACATCTACCACATGGTCACAAGCTGCATTCACTTTTCTGTGCAATCCTTACAGAAGAGAGAGCTGCAGAGTGAACATTTATTTAACCCAATAAATCCTATGGGTTCAAGGTGGGTCTGCTGATTGCCCGGTGATGAATCGACCACCAAGCTAACTTTACGGGTAAAGTACCTATAGACTGATCCGCTGTCACACCTTAAAACCCATTAACCCCTCGCTCAACTCTGGCTCTGCAGAAAAGCACATTGACCTCTCCCTTAACCCTTTACTCAGGTGGAAAATTGCCCACCAAGTCAGCAGAAACCAGTTAGCCAATGTGTACACCAGGCACAGAAAAGTTTTTAAGATGTAGGCTATGTTATAGTTCTTAATGTGTCTTTATCAGCCGCAAGACAAAAAACCTGTCATGAACTGATATTGCTAGTCTATAGCCCTATCTTTGTTGTCTGTTTGCATACTATGTCCTTCTTTCTTTGTTTGAAATATTATATGAGTGTTTCTGCTCTCTTGAAATATTGACTTTTTTGCCTATAGCCAAAAAATGGTCATACTGCAAAAGCGGTTATTCCCTCATTCAAATAAAAGGCAAAAGGCTGTTAGCATCAAACTTTTATCAGTTTCTTTTTAATATTAATTCTTTTGGTTTTCTTTTACAAGTCTTTTGAGTTAAAAAAAAATACTTAGTTGCCTTAGCTAATTAACAGTATAATTAGTTTATTTCTTAGAGATGGCATAGAAAGGGGTTTGTCAATAAAGGATCTTTCAAAATAGCTCCTAAACATTTTTCAAATTTTGTCACATTGCAACCCAAATCTTGAGTGTATTGATTACAATTTCTTGTCATAGACCAGCATAAAATAGTGCACAACTGTAAGATGGAAAGATAATTCAATAATGGTTTAAATATATTTATTTTTCCTTAAAGCAATCTAAATGGTGTTTATATATGTACAGCCACTAAATAAAAATTGCCTGGAGATGCATATTTTCTGTTCTCTACTGCGATGCCGAAACTTACTAGTGTGTCTACACAACCTACGTTCCACTATAACTTTATGCTTTTTCAGGTACACACAATGAATATTTTTTTTTCTAGTCAGATCAAGTGAGACTTAAGCATTATTCCCAAAATAAATAAATAAAATAAAATAAGAAATAAAGTGTAACCCAAGGCTTAAAATAAATGTTACCTTTGTGCTGACTCACATCTATCAGTATTTAGACTATTTAACATGTACTTGTGTTTTGTACATTTATTTTATAGTTTATGTAGCCCTGCTGTGGCATGTCCATCTTGAAATGCAAGAAAAAGTACATGCATTAGAGACAATCTTTACAAATGTTTATTCATGAGTATGCCGTTTTACCTATTTATAATGGGACTTCTTAATTGACATCTTCGTAGGATATCCTGGTCAGGAATTTAGAGTTTACAAAAGCTTTGGGTACTGTGGGAAACAACAGCTCATGTCTTAAAGTGACATATGATACATGGGGATAGCCTAACCCAGTGGATGGATGGATGGTTGGTTAGACAACAAAGGAGTTGAGCCTTGGGTCAGCAAAGGCAGTTTCCTAATCCATCACTTTGTTACACAAGTAGATAAAATGGTAGGCAACTACTTGATTGATGTTCAAGTTTAACTTCTCAATGTTAGCAGATCTCCTAAGACAAGAAAGAGCATGTACACAAATCCAGCTTATGGGGTGAATGATTCTCCCAGTTAGAAGCCACTGTTGCCTTGAAAGCCAAAAGTAAAGACAAACAACAGCTTCTAAATATCCATTACCACGTCAGTAATGTTGTTTATATGTTAGAGAACCATTTGCAGGAAGGAGCACAGGTTCAAACAGATATGCTGGGCTAGACACAAATATCTGACTATTATGGACAAATGACAACAATTTGGGGGTAATAAATGTTTTTTTCAGCAATCAAGAAGACTGGATAAAGTGAAGAAGATTGAATAAAGTTATCCACAATGAAAGATACAAGTATTTAGTTGAGAATGAGAGAGATTTATATTGAAGTCAGGATGAAAGTTCAGCAACGAGATTAAACACTCTAAGCCAACCCTTTATAAAACACTTTATGAGAGACATTCAGTGGTTTAGTCCATGTAGGGAGATTTGGACTGAGTCAGATGTTTTATTAAAAAAACTGTTTTTTCTTTGTTACCAAAACAATACTTGAAAGGGTGTTGCTAATCATACAAATCGTTGTCTATGGTGATGTGAAAACCAGATAAGTGTTGCTTCTGGCTGCAAGGTTTATTTCCATAATAGGATTCTTCTTTCTAGCTGTAAAATGTTTCAACGAAGAATAAAACACTCCACAAGTCTGGAGCTGGGAGTAACGGTTACCATGATGTCTGGCATCAGAGAAATTTAAGTTGCAGTGGATTTTTTTTTATTTTTATGGACATGTTTATACAACAGGGGGGTGTGAAACCATGTTAGTTAATGACAAATACAACAGCCTGCATATATATACTTTATATGAAGTTTCTGAGTTGACTCTCTCATGCTGCCGACTCTTGGGAACACAAGCAGCAACAGAGGAATCTATTTAAAGCTTTGCTCCTTCTCATGGAATAAAAGCATAAAGCAAATTGTCAGTAGTGTGACAGGAGGATTTGCCATGTTTCAATTTGCACCATTATTATATTGGTATCATATAATTTCATCTGGAATTCAACACTTTTCAATGTTAATTTAATGAAAAGATCTATCATTTATGAAAAAACGTAACTGCTGTGAACTCAGAGAGTATTGAGTTTCATTGTTTAATCTCGAACTTTTGAAATTTTTAACAACTTTTTGATTAGTCACTTGACAGCAAGACAGTTTGATTCAGAGCTTCTTAGATAAACATTTCAGTGTTATACTTTTACTATCCTTCATCAGGAGCACCGCTGTACAGTAATGTTCTTTCAAGTCTGCAAGCAAGTCTTATAGTGATTATGTTTACAGATATTTATTATCCATTACTGCATAATTGTGCTTATAATATGTATTTTGTAACTGTATAAAATATACCCTATATAAAAATAATACCACCAGGTCTGTTAGTGATAGAAGTGGCCTCTACTTCCCCTCCGCTTTCCTGACCAGACTAGCTGTCTTCGTTTCTTTTTCTCATACGATTGGGTGAACTTGTCGCTAATGGAGAACAGCTTATCCATTGCCAGACTGACCAGTAATTGCACTTTAAGTTTGTGCAGACGTGTCCGAATGCAGACCTCTGCGTTGGGGAAACCGGGCCTGTCCTATCCCATCACACTGAGCAGTCATGTGGTGTTGAAGGTGAAGGGGAATCAGTAGGCTTTGCACGAGGCAATTTCAAAATAACGAGATTCCCAACTCTCTCTCTCTCTCTCTCTCTCTCTCTCTCTCTCTCTCTCTCTCTCTCTCTCTCTCTCTCTCTCTCTCTCTCTCTCTCTCTCTCTCTCTCTCTCTCTCTCACACACACACACACACACAAACTGGAATTGTTTCAGGAACTCACTCCAGCTCTACCCTTATGTCCCAGGGGAGAGCTTGAAGGGCTTAAGCAGAGGATTTTGCTGTTCTGCAGTGTGCCTGTCAGATAAGGAAGGAGACACAGGCCTGCCTGGTGACACACTGCTGAGCGTGTGCCATGCTGTATCTCCTCCTTCTCTTTTTGCCTCTTTCACCTGTCACTCAAGTACCTGCCACCCTCTACAGCGCCTTGTGATGATACTACATGCATGGAGTGTCTATTGTTCTATTTTGGCAAACTCTCACATGGAAACAAGAACACTTTCAAAGATTTTCCCACCAAGTTTTTTTCCGCCGCTCCTCAGACGGTGACTGGATAATTTGGCGGTCCTGCTGAAAGATCACTGGAGACTGTCCAACGGACTTTTTTTATTCAGCCCATCAGTCAGTGGAGGGTTAGTCATTTAAGGTTAAACCATCTGCTCAGCTTGTCTTTTTACATTTTTTTTGTGTTCAAGATCAGAGGCAAGAGGCAAAAGTACAAAAGACAAGGCAATAATCAGTATAACTAAGTTATCCAGCACTTCACACAAGCCACAAGATAAATAACCACTATATAAACATAAGCACGGTTCAAATGTTTCAAACGCCAAAGGGGCCTAAACTTACACTTTGTGTCATCTTGTATTTGTGTCTTAATGATGACATGTGGATATCTGTCCAGTACTTTAGTCAGTTGTGCTGTGGTGCCGCAAAATTTGAGATGAAAGGAGACAAAAGACATTATGCAAAATTCATTGCACACTTTGCAGAACCCACTTACGTTGCAATCACAATTGCAGGCCTCTAGCAGGTTGGCACATCTAGAGAGACTTCGATTTGAGCCAGTTCGTCTCTGCAAGATATGTTAAGCTCAGATTAAAAGGATAGTGTCTTTGAAGATGAATTTTCAGGTCTTGCCACGGGATCTCAATCGGATTTACTCTCGAATCTCAACAGACCGTCTTAAACTGCATGTTTAGAGTCGTTTTCTAACTTTCACCAGCTTCCTTGTACTTGCCGTAAGAATTGCTGGCTACATCATGAAGCTGCCACTACCATGTTTTACTCTAGGGATGGTGTATTCAAGGTGACAAGGTAAAGTGTAGCATTAATTTTCACATAGCACATTCTGCATATGGACCAAAAATCTTAATTTTGGTTTCATTTGACCGGAGCCCCTTCTTTCGCATGCCTGCTGTGTCCCCTCCATGGCTTGTGGCAAACTGAAAATGAGACCTTCTTATGGCTTTACTTCAAAAGTGTCTCAGTTTAGGTGGGCAGCCACACGTTTATGAATTTTATTCAGTAAAAACGTTCAAAGTCATTGTTAAAAACCTTTGTTTCCACTTGGTGGTGATATTCTATCTAAAGTTGGTCTGTGATGGAACATTTCAATAAAACACTGTGAAGAATTGGGTTTATCTTGACCAAATGTAGAAGATTTTAAGGTAGCTTGGGTGATTTAGAAAGACACTGTGTGTCTATATGAAGGTGATACCTTTTTCATTATAATTAATTATAATTTTTTTCCACAATGACTATCTCCTTAATTTGCAGATGTTAGTGTAGACTACACACAAAATCATCTTGTGCTTCTAACCCCCTCCCCCTCTTTGGGTTCCCCTTTTCCCCCCACCTGTAATCCCACTTACTGCTGCTCTCCAGCTGCTCTGTTTTACAGGAAGACTGTTAAAGAAATTAAAGGAAAGCAGAATTTGCAATGGCTATTTACTTATTTCCTTAGGTTTCCCAATGTGTATCATGACTAACAGACATATCAAAGGTAGATTTTTGCAGTCTATCCTGTGCTTCCAGCTTTGATTTGATGTATTGATCTGGTAGGAAAATGGCACTATGCCAGAGCACTCAGCCTCTCACCATCCTTATTCTTTGCTCAGTTTAATCCTGCAGCACAGCTGCTGCCACACCTACACCGTCATCATTTCAACCCTCTATTTCATCACTCATTTTTGAGTCTCTAGTGAATTTGCCGGCCCATCCTTATTAATGTGAGGGCATATTGTGTTATATGCATGACCATCAGGGTTCATTCAAAATTAAGCATGATTTTATTTGATGGGCATTTAAACCCTTTCGGAGCTGAATCAGCACTCATAACATAAAATAGGGAAATCTTATCCAAATGCAGATTTTGTGTCATTCTAGGAATATCCACCAACCTTTAGTCTTGTCCTGTCTCATCCAGTCCCCACATCACCCCTCCACGCCCACTACCACCCACTTTATCAGCTCCATCCCCCAGCCCCAGCCCCTTGGCAGCTCCTCCAGGCAGGCTAATTGACTCAGTCCCAGGAGGAGGGGGATCATGCCACATTTCTAATTTGGCTTCTCCTTTCCCAGATAAAAGCTATATCCTTCCATCCTTCAACCCCTTCTTTCTGTTGAAGTCGTCATTATCTACCATTTTATGCCATTACTCCTGAATAGTAACTACATATATATATATATATATATATATATATATATATATATATATATATATATATATTTTTTTTTTTTTTTTTTAAACTACTCATGTTTCATGTGCAAAATGTATTTATTTTTTTCATATTTTTAAGAGCCTATCATTTTGATCTTGGTATGCACAACAGCCAGCAGGGCTTACATGAAAACACACACACACACACACACACACACACACACACACACACACACACACACACACACACACACACACACTTACAGACCTCAGCACTCCACCTTTACTCACCATGGGGTTCACATACAGAAAACTTCAATCGATGCACACACACACACACACAGGTGTGAAACGTAACCGAGCGCACGTCTCGTTCTTTCTCAGCAGGTGTTCCTATGTTTAAACTGAGCAGCTTCTTTGTTCACTAACATGCATACATCCGTAGGGAGTGAAAAGCTTTATTGTTGTCACAGAAATGATTAACAATCATGAGTTTCAAAGTTTGCACAGCAAACAACAGAAATCTATGCTTTATTGTGTGCATTGTAATGCTGTTTGTTCATTGATTCTACCGTGTGTGATATTCTATTTAACAGGCAATAGATGACTATAATTTTAGGTGCAAGTAGAGCTTGCTATAAACGAGACTGAATGAACCCTAACAGAAGGTTTGCACACATAACAGCAGCACAGCTCAATGGCAGCCTGACAAATATTTCAAGGAAGAATATTTGATATCTTTTTTTTTTTTTTTCAAACTATAGCCACTTGCCAATCCCCAAAATGGGATTCTCAGATGTACAGATAGGTATTTTACTTGGAAGCTCTGAGTTATCTGGTTTTGTGGAAACAAATAACTAGTATTGAGTGCTTTGCTGCGCAGATTGTGGAAAATGTTTTCTATATGCTACTACTATATAAAAAACATGTTTAAATATTATTTACAGGCTGTCAACAGATTTATTTCGTGTTCCCAATTTTATTTTTTATACATATGCTGTGCCCTCAAAAAGGTTTTCTACTTTGTGAACTTTCTACACCTAAATTGGCACAGTGGATTTTATAGAGGGTTTTTCAATTCAATTTTCAATTCAATTTTATTTATATAGCGCCAATTCATGAAACATGTCATTTCAAGGCACTTTATAAAGTCAAATTCAATCATATTATACAGATTGGTCAAAGGTTTCCTATATAAGGGAACCAGTTGATTGCTTCAAAGTCCCGACAAGCAGCATTCACTCCTGGAGAAGCGTAGAGCCACAGGGAGAGTCGTCTGCATTGTTTGTTTTTATTCTAAGAATAAAGGACGGCAGATTCAATATACTCATATTTCCAAGAAAACAATTAAATGTATGTGTAGAAAAATATACTTTGTTGGTTACTATAAGGTAAATTGAGCCCTCTTTTTCATATTCATGGGAAACAAAGAAATATAGAAATAAGCGCACTCTATGGAGTCGTAGAAGAGTTGAGCCATAACCACAACTTCATAAAAAGTAAAACCTCGTAACAGTGGTTTGTAGTGGTAACGGAACAAAATGTATGAATACTCTCAAAAGGCATTTTATAATATAATAGGGCATACATTTATTTTATTATTTGATAAGTATACAAAATGGCTTGCAATGGAAATACAATTTATGAGTTTGCTGTCAGTGGAGCAGAGAAGTCCCCCTTTGCCTCTACTGTAGAGGGCCACTTTCACAAATGAGACCAAGATCGTCTGTAATGTTTAGCCTGAACATGCTCCTTCTGTCTTATGAGCATGGTTAGATCAACATTTCATCAATTTATGTTTATAGATTCAGAGATATAAATGTTTTCAGCATAAGTGACCTAACCCTCTGAAGTGTTTTTTTCAAAAGCACAGATTATTGTGTCTTTTTTATTGTTTTCTCAACTGGGGAGTAAGTCAGTTTGTTACTGATGTCAACTTTAGAGATCAGAATAACTAGTTATATTTAGGTGTCTAGATTCTTTACCCTATGATCCTTAGATCTATTTCAGTTAATAAGTACTAACACCTTTAGAGACAATAATCAAGTGTGCTTCAAAAAGAATGGTTGACATAGGCAACACGAACTGGGCTTATCTACTTTTTTATCCACGTGCCTGTTTTATTAACTCCTAAACTGTGCATTTTTATGCAGATAGAATATAGAAGATCTCTTAGTTATGTGTTGATCTGAATTATACAGATAAATATGGTTTGTGCATTTTCATGTATGTATTTGTGGAGTGGAACCGAGTTCCTGACAGATAGCTTATATCTTAAACATGACCGCTTAGAGTTGTACAATCAAGCGTTGCACAGAAGGATGGATGGAAAATACGGCAAGAGTAAATGAGTTTTGAATGAAAAGTTGTAAGAAAGAAGAGTAGTTTTTGAAAACAGTGATTGATAGATTAGAGTGAAAGTTGTTAGAGCAGGATGTCTTTGTAAGAAGTAATGTCAGTGGACAGCAGTGTGATTACATGTATGAATCAGAAGCCTTGTTTAGGTCTGTCTTTCAGTTGTCTAATATTTACCTGACAGCTTTTGGCTACATGTGCCTAGTATGTATAATAACTGTATGTCTGGTTGTTCAAGACTTGCACGGCCTTCCCTCATCAAAATGAAAACAATTGAATATATTCAACATTACTGTTTATACGTCACTGACATATATGTACAGGCTGTAACTTGTGTGAGCAGAAATGTTGGAAGAGTGTAAAAAGATGGTATTCGTTTTTTTTAAAGGATTTTTTTTTTTTTTAGATATTTCACTATGTTTTGCCACCCTCTGTGCCACCAATATTTTCTTACAGCGCTTATCCCAACAAGTGAAATCGACTAATAACTTTTTTTGCCTCATGGTTTCCCCCTGTGGTATGACACCTTGGGCAGAAAATCAGATTTCCCAAATCAAAAACCGTCACTATCTAGCAGTCAGTCTAAACCAGGGGTGTCAAAGTGGGGCCCCGGGGCCATTTGTGGCGTATTTTATGTGCTGTCCCCCAACTGCAATTCAAGATTCAGTTGGCCCACCGGCACAAGTGGTTTGATGCAGATGGAGAAAATTTCCTTTTAAATGGGGTAAATTATTACAGACAAGTTCTAATCTCACAATTGAAAATGTCAAGTACAACATAAAGTGTATATTTTAATAACTACATTCTCTTTAATTTCATAGTAAATAGGATCACATCTGTCCAATGACTTTTACTCAAATGCAGACTTTGGTGCACCAAAATCTGCATTGATTTACTATTTATTAAAATTGGCTAAATATAGGAAGCATTTTTCAAAGACTGAACCAAACCCTTTTTTGATTGCTGAAAATAGCTAAATATATATATTTTTTTAAATTTCAATTGAGCCCAAAATAATTTGCAAACTGTATGACCATCTTTTAATGAGGAAAACTTGTAAAACCTTTTAAAAGTTTTGGGTCTATAATGATTTACACATCAGGCCCTTTCTACAGAAAATCTGATTTATTTGTTTAATTCAAATATTGCATGCCCATATTCTGTGGAGCAGGTCAAAAACTATTTTAAGTCACAATATTCTGTTAGGGTAATTTTAGTTGGTTTTTAAAGTGCATTTTTGGCCCTCCAGTACTATTGACTTAACAATTTTGATCCATGAGACAAAAAGTTTGGACACCCCTCGTCTGAACAGTTTTTAAGGTAAGGTGACATACAGCATTCCTCATAGATGCATTAGTTAGCTATGCTAACTCTTGTTGAATGGGTTTGTGGGTTTGTTGTTGAACGGGTGTGGGAAGTCATGCAGTGCAACATGTGGTGCACACCGACTTCACAATAGCCTGACGCTGGAACCAGAGGGTACATGAAGGCTCATTGAAGGGAAAATGCAGAATTAAAACAAATGTTTAATTTAAGTAGCTGTTTGTATAAAAGCTTGAAAAGTGTCTAAAAATAAATTTGGGATATCTTAAAATAGATGAAAACCAAGAAAAGCTACCAATCAAATCCAAAATGATTTTCATTGTCTTTCAATACAAAGGGGAGAAACATAAAATATGAACAAATAAACATAACAGTGCAAAGATACTTGGTCCTATATCGGTGTGTTCAGTCCTGTACGGCTGCTGTGAGGAGGTAACATTTTATAGCTACAAGCTGATACACAAACACTTTTTGAATAGAAAAAAATGTCAATCATCGTTATTAGGCAAGCACGAGAGAGCATATGAGCTGTGGGATGTAAAAATTAATCCACGTCCATCACATACTGTGTGTTTTGATGACTTGGCGGGATGGCTGTGAGGTGCTGAAATCAATCCTCAGAGTGAATTCGGAGGTTAAGTTTTATAAAGTTCTCACTTACTTGCTGCTATGCTGAGATAATTTCAGTTTGAACTGATATTACAAAAAGGGACTATAACTTTTTTTAAATCTGGAATGTCTTGTAACCAAAAGTGTTTTGTAAAACTTTTTTCTTTGTTCCTTTCGACTTTTTTTGAATAAGTTATGAATTAAAAGAAGCACTGCACATCATAGCATGATTTATTTAACTCACCCCCAAATCTACTATTTTCTGCAGATAAACCATATGTATGGATGTCTTATAGCTCAGTTTACATATCCTAGTCATTCTTTTAATAATTCACTGCATATTTGTTGAAATTCTGATTTTGTGACTTAAACCGTCTGTGTAGCACTATGCTCTGGTTTAACAACTGTCTTGCATTGCATTTCGAATCACTATTGCTATTGGCTCAAATGTTTTTGTGACATCTCCCAGAATAACACTGGTAGCCTAGCTGCTGTGGCGGTTCCGTCTCATACGCAATAAATTAGAATAAGCATTCTTATGAGGGTAATTTGTCTGATTAAAAGTACCTTTCAAAAATGGCAACCTTTAAGCAAAACTAACATAATGAACATAATTTTAATGAAACTCTCATTTCTATATCAAAAATGGTTTAATGGCCTAATGACATATTCTGATCTTAGCTGGCATGTCTGTGTTAGCTGTAAATGGAAAATCATAATTAATAGAAATATAGGCTAAAAAACATTAGGGTGTGTTTAAGTAACCTATGCAACGTTTTTCACACAAAGTGAAAGTGAAGTTATTGAAATACATGAACTTTTCAATGAATATGACTGCAGAAAGCTCACTCTTCTATGTAAAGACAAATCTGCAAAAGCAGCTGTCTCAAAATATGCAGCATAGTCCTCAGTTTATAGAAGAAAACACCTCCAGGTGAGTAAAAAAATATTCACATTGACACAAATAGTCACAAGGAATTAAGCTAAATCCATGCTATCATGTAACAGATACTACCAGTGCTGGAAATGCTGGAGTAATAATTGAGTGCTAGTGATGGGTGACACACCTCTTCATGTCGTATGGAGGACTGGGAGAACAACTGTTGTGTGGCCAACCAGGGTAGTGGCCTGAACCTTTAAGAAGTCGTTCCTTACTCTTTCTGTATGCAATGGGTGAAGATCCCATCTTCTTCTACATTTCTAACCTTTCATAGCATCGATTGTTTACGATACTGCACATTTTGGACAGACAGACAGACAGACAGACAGACAGACAGACAGACATACAGCCATCCTCCGAAGAGATCATGCCAGACAAGTCATAGTGGGCTATCCGGACCAAAGACGCCTGGCCTAAATCTTTGTCCCAGTCCAGCTCTGGTACCTGAGTTGCCTTCAAAGGGTTAACAAAGTCAAACCTGTTCCATGATCCTTTGCATGTTTAGTTACACAACTTCAGGGTCTCCTCTTTGCTTTTTGAGTATGATGGGGTTTGCTTGTATCTTCAAGGCATGACCTTCAGCATGTCCTGGAGCAGTTCCCAGCTGGTATGAGAACCCGCTGATCTGGGTCCGAGGCCATGGTTCTCAGCCGCAAAACGGTGAACTGCTTTCTCCAGGTTGAGGGTCAGTCCCTGTTTTAAACTAAACAGAAGAGGTATTTTGGTGTGTTCTTCAGTGGCGGTTCTAGACCAAATTTACCAGGGGGGCCAAGGTGGGGCCATTGTTTTTTCACAGGGGCACAGAACAAAAAAATAAAAAAAACAACAATAAAATAGCAATATTTAACTGTGGAATAATATTAAGTGAGCCACTTGTGGCTCTGGAACTGCAATTTTCAGACCCCTGATCTAGCAGTTGAATACTTTGCCCCCGGCTCAATACAGCTGAAGCTAAAAGTGAAACATCTTAAGTTTTAAATTCTTTTTAAGTAGAGTAAAACTGTATAGGTAAAAAAATTATAATAATATTGGTCAATATGACCAATCAGCTATGGTGTTTTTGCCATTGCAAATAATTATGAGAAGTGTATTTAATATCATGTCTTTAGTACAGGGGCCATAACAGAGGCCAGGACCATTTCTACAGGGGCATGGGCCCCTGTTGGCCCCTGTCTAAAACCGCCCCTGGTGTTCTTCACCCGAGATGGCAGGAAGTGTAAGCATATGCATAAACCACTTGGGCAGCGCTGCAGTCTGTTGTTTCATGTAATGGCTGAGCTAAAAATCAAACCTCCTTATTTATCTGCCCATATTAATTCAAACCCTCACATATGGTTGTGAGACATAGATGATAATCGTTTGATCCCAGAGACCTCTGAAGACTTACTGCTGCTACTCATCGACGTTGAATATTGTTCCCCAGACCTGATCAAAACATCTCCTTTCTACCTTCCTTTGGAGGAATTCCCAGCAGGCCCAAATGGGCGGAAACCCAGCTGCTGAAACTGAACCCACTGAGGGACCATATATATATCCCTTTTAACTACAGAATATCCCCCAATTTGGCTGAGCAGTGTCTCTGGGGAGAGGTTGCCCCTACTGAACCTGTTACCCTTGTGGCACAATTGCAGATAAGCGGAAGACAATATATGGCTGGAGGTTAAACTTCATGGAAACGTTAAACGTTTAAATAACAGTTCTACATTACATTAATTTCATACCATTTCAATCTACATGCAAACAGTAATTTTCTGTAAAGTCTTTTGAAAAACATACAGCCATATTCCAACCATTGTAAAGAAAAACTGACATAGGAAATGAACTTTGTTCATTGCAACAAATAACACAGACGGCATAAGGAAAAAGTTTGGAAACACACAGATGCGGGTCAACTGAATGCAACCTCGTATTTACTTTCTGGCCTCTTGTCCTCTTGTCTCTTCTTTCCATCCAGACATGAAATAGTCATTAGGTGAAGCGGTAATTCAGTCCAGCTGTCTTTGCACATTAGCTAATGTACATCACAAAACGTCAGAAGCCTGCAGGTCTGTATGTGCGTGTTTGATACGTGTTCATGTATACAGTATATGGAACATTCCTGTTCCACATGCAGGTCTACGTCTCTCAGCATTCAGAAGAGGGTGCTTCTACCAGGACGAGAGCTTGGGAGGGCAGTGTGTGTGTGTGTGTTTTGACGTCAGCCAGTTCGCATGACATGGTTTTCTGTTCTATGGTTGACAGGTGCTAAATAATAAAAGCAGCCAGTAGGAGCAGGGGAACAGGCAAGGCAGAGGTACACGATGAGGAGACGTGGAGAGGCAGGAATAGCAGGCAGAGATGGGAAGAGCCCAGAAATAAAGAAGAGGTGATACAGAACAAAATGTTAAGTTTATAACTTTACAACACTTCCTCCTCAGAAGGAAAAAGTTTGTTTTTGAAGGTTATATAACCATAAAAGCCTCACATCGTCTTGTAACTACTGTTAGTGTGTTATGTTAAACAGGACCAGGGCTGTCAGGGAATACAGGAGAGTTAAGGAAAACTGGAAGACAAAGCAATATTTCAGGGCAACACAGAGGTTTTATGTTGGGTTTGAGTGGCTGAATTAGAACATTTAACCTTATAAGCATTAGCTTTTGTAACAAAGAGAGAGATTCAGTTGTAGGGTCGAGGAGCAAAAGAGAGACAGACAGAAGGTGGCATTTGATTTCAGGTTTCTGTCTCTGCCGTCTCGGTGTCTGCGTCCCAGATTCTGTGGGAATGCTTTTGTGATGCAAACGGTCACCTTTAACAGTTTTTTTTTTTAAGCTCCATGCCAGAAATCCAACTAAAATCTAAGCGCATATATCAAAAACGTTAAACTGCAACTTCATATGATGAACTGATGTGCTCTGCTGAGTGTCCTGCTGAGACAGTAATGACAGTGTCAACAGTGAGTGTCAGCGATCTGCCAGTGTTGCATTTCATTGATTCAACCAGATCTGAAAAAGCTCTGCTGAGAGGCCCTCTTTGGAAACCCTATATGTAGCACACACAGACAGAGACACACACCTGGGCAGGATGAAGCGTCCCCCAAGGGCAGCTTTGAGTGGGACAACTGTGAGCACTTCTTAGGTGCTTCTGCACTGATAAATACAACCACACTGAGACTGCTGAACAAAGGGGCTAAATAAAGATACAACCTATGCTCACAAAAGTACATTTGTGTGCAGTTGATGAAAAAAAGTGAATCGGTGTAATGATTGCATTTTAAAAAAAGAAAACATTAGCTGGGAAAGTTATTTTTTCAAAAAAAGTGGTAAACTCTGTAAGATATGAACATACAGAATGTATCGCTCTGAAACAATTCAGTCGGTAATTCATTTAGGATGCATTTTAACATGTTATACCACACTTTCATAGTGTTACAATATTTTGCAATTTACTTAACACAAAAGTTTGCCATGGTTTCTTTTATTTAATTTTAAATACAAAAACAAAACTAAAAAATATTTTACTGCTGCTAAAAAACTAGCAAGAATTGGCAACTTTACATGTATTAATGTTATCTATACCATTTATGGTATAGATAAATGTTTTAAATTTCAATATATTGAATAAAGCAAAAATAAACCTAGAATTGTAGGAATATCTTCAATTGCTTATTGCATAGAAAATTTGCTAATTTTCGAAGTCTACTCTTTAAAGTAACACATGTAAAAATAATAAATAAATAAAAAGGTAAAGTAGCACAAGTCTAAAAAACTGATAACAGCTAAATTAGTTGGGTTAGCTGTTTGGGGAGCACACCTCTAACTGGTCACTTATGGCTCTTACCACAGCTCTTCACTTGTAGTTTTAAAACATTTACCTTTAAATAAGTTGAGGTGAGGTTTTTGTATTTTCAACAACATGAGCCAAATTTTTCATTCTTGTGAAGGAAAAGGGCAGCGTCTGCAGCTCAGCCAGCTGACAGGCAGTGTGCATCACCCAGTGGGGGAGAGAAGCATTGTTTGATTTTTGCTTCATACATTAACATAAAACTCTGATCACTTTATTTGGCATCAAATGACAAGGACTTTAACGTTTAGCGATAGTATGATAGGAACATTTAGCAATTTTGAAAACATTACCTATTTAGTCCTTTGTATGCCAAATGATATCAGTAATTGGCCTGTCTCTACTCTCAGCTTTGGACAAATTCTTCTTTTACATTGACTGTTTTGCCTTCTGCACACTGCACTTTGTTTGATCACAACAGATCCAACAATGCAGATAAGCTAAAGTAGAAAAGAAACTGGATCTTGCTAATTGGTCCAAAGTTCTCATTGCAGATTAAAGTACAATTTGTATTTCAATTTGAAATCAAGGTTCCAAAGCCTGGACGAGGAGTGGAGAGGCACAAAATCCAATTTTTTTATTAGCTGTAATGCAGAATCATCAATATTAACATCTCTAATTTATCGCTCTGTGAGTAACAAATATATGAGTTTAACTTTTTTTCAAAATACTTAAATATATAAATTTCTCAACAAACTACTTCTGTTCAGTGTAGCCCGTGTTTACTTCCTGGTTATACCTGTCTTGTGGAAGTAAAAATTCAGTGTAGTTTCACAGCTGCAGGACCATTGGGTAAATGGCGGGTCTCTGTGAAAGGCATTGTGTATGTGTTGTTCTGAATTTAAGCACTAGGTGTCATTATTACTTATTGTTCCTGTAAGACAAACGTTGGTTCTCCTTCATGAAATGCATTTCAGGATGTATGAATAATCACTTTTGTTCCTGGGTAAAGCAAAAATATACAATAGAGCAAATTTTCTGACCACAAATATGGAACATTTTGGAGGTTGGTAGTTGAGCACTGTAAAGACAGAATGGATGGTATGCGCATGCATTGACTGTGTGTGTGTGTGTGTGTGTGTGTGTGTGTGTGTGTGTGTGTGTGTGTGTGTGTGTGTGTGTGTGTGTGTGTGTGTGTTGCAGCACGGCTGAGTAGGCCAAGCACTGAGGCAGGCAGAGTTTGGACAATTAAAAGAATTCCTGACTGGATTCTTTGTCCCATGAAAAACTCCCGTACGTATCAACAGTGGCTCGAAACACATGGAGTGAGTGCTGAGGAGACACTTGATATCCTCTAATCCATTCCCCTGTGTCTGTGAATCATTTCACTATGACAGAACCACACACGGTGAAGCGTATTACCTTCCTGCTCGTTAGAGAGTGCAATTAGTGTTTTTCTTTTGGGCCATTTTTTTTAATGTTTATTGCCCCCTTGTCATGTTTATCTTCTGCATGCACCCGGAACCTCTCTTTCAGCTCTCATTAGTAGAAGAGGTGACTTTATCTTTTTAAACACAAACTCATCCGTACACAGCACATTCCTAAAGTGCTGACAGCCAACACTCTGTGGTGTTTGCTGAATTTCATTAATGTTGCATTGCGGCATGGGCGTTCGCATGCAGCACAGTGGTACACTGGTAATTTTATAAAACTAAGCATCAAATCGCCTTATACCATAACTGCTCCATCCCTCAAGATTTCAAACATGTTGACACTTATGGAAATGAAGTGAGCTGAGGATAAGGGGATTTGTTACCAATCCCATCTGTCATCTTCCTAAGTGGTCTCAAATCCCAGCTCACACTTTTAGATTATTTACTGCTTTTCCTAAGAGGATAATGAGTTGCCGTATGATGGAAGTCAGTCACAGGTATTGACTTTACATTTTGCTCTTTAAATGAACTCTGAAGGAATATTTGCTGCACCCATAAAGTCACTGTGTGAAAAATAACAGAAAGCTGTGGCGTTTTGCTGCAATTTATGAGGCCGGTGTTTATCTTAGTTACAGTGCATAAACTCTTAACAGGGAAGAAAATAAAACACCCAGCTTTTTACTGGTACAGCTTCAACAAAAGATCCACATTGTACAGCTGAGCTCTAGTCTTTTACTGACAGAGTATTAAATACAGATGATTCGCGCACCAGACTAATTCAGGTCATGGGTTACATTTCATGTGGTGCAATTTCTTAGAGAACAATCTTACTTCAGCCTTCTACTGTTTGTATCTGTAAACTACTTGTCAACTTTTTAAGGTTATTTAAACCTTGTTTGGTTGCGAGTAATTCTAAAGACGAAAAAAAAAAATGTGTTGGCAATGTAGTGTCAATTATTTTTTTCGAAACCTGTTTCCTGCCATAAAATTCTTTCAACAGTGCAGACATAAAATAGTAGTTTAAATGATTGATTATTTTCAATTAAATTCAGTCAGTTAATTTATTTGGCACCAAATAAATATCAGTTCAATCTCAGTATACAAAAAAACCCAGACCCACTTTATATATCAATATATATATTAAATAAATTCTGTTTAACATGTGTTTTAAAGGTGAATTTGCATTCAGGTCACACTACCTTTTGCTGCAAATGCAGCTGCAAGTCTTTTGAGGTATGTCTCAACCAGCTTTTGACCTCCTAAAGGAGAGCTGCTGCCACCATTGGATAGATTAATTAGGGGATATCTAGAGTTAATTTTCTGCCTTAAGGTGATTTGCATATAGGCCAGAGAATTCAGTTTTGATCTCCTCTACTCAGAGCATCTTCTTCCACAACTTTGCTCTGTTCCCTCACATGCCCTGTGTCAAACTGCAAACAAGATTCCTTATGGCTGTCCTTCAAAAACAAAATTCTCCTTGAAACGCTTCTATGAAAGCTGATTTATAGCTGATACGTGTCCAGTTGACAAATTCTCCCACCTGAGCAGCAGATCTTTGCAGCTTCTCTAGCATTTCCTCGAGACCTTTGGTTGCTTCTATGATTGATACTTTCTTCATCCAACCTGCCAGTTTAGGTGGACATCCAAGTGAACGTGGGTCTTCAGCAGTGGCGTACACTTTCTATTTTGAGCAATGGAGTTAAAAGTGCTCTGATAGATGATTAAAGGTTAGCAGTGGCGGTTCTACATCAAATCACTCCCTCCTCATGGCCGTTCCTCGTCTCATTTAGCCTCCGACCTGTCAGCCTCTGTGCAGTGCAGGGCTGCAGTATCTTCTTACAGCAAGGAGGGAGCCTGCAGCTGGATGGGGCACCGACTCCTCACACAGTGATATAATAGATATTGGAAAGCCACTTTGGGGGCGCAGATTATTCTTTATTGCTTTTTTTTTTACTGCTTGTGCCGCCCCCTATGTGTAATTGAAAAAAGTGCCACCCCGGGCGGCTGCCCTGTTCGCCCAAGCTAACAAAAACACTGCTGAAGGTTAGGATATTGTTTTCTACCCTATCTTTTCTTTAAACTTCTCCTCATCTTCATTCATGACCTGTTTTCTGTAACCTGAATCTTGCCAGATGGATTTCGTTCCGCAGAGCTCCATACATCCATCTGGGATTGCTCCTATGGAGATGTAGTTCAGAAGGAGGGACCTTATCAGAAATCCTTGAATATGATTGGATAAACCACTTGTCCGTCATCTTTATTGACATCCTACTGTAACCACTCACATCGGAACTGACATCGAAATCGAAACCATCATTTCCGCTAACAAAATCCTTCAAAGCCAATATCTGCCGTTTTTTTTTTAATATAATTAATATTCTGTAGATTGGCCAACACTGATGAAATGGCAGCGTCAATGTCACCGCTTGCTTCTTCACTGCTAGCCTCCGTTGTCGTCTGAATCCAAACAGTTGCTTCTCTGACATGTCACATCTATGAAAATCCTGATTGGCTCGTCCATTTTCTGTGGTATTGAAATCCCTCCCAATGGCAGCAAATCCAGGTTGGATGTGCGGAGCCGTGTTGAGCTCGGCAGAACCACATCCATCTGGCGAGAGTCAGGTTATGTTATCTGTGTTTTTTGGTCTTAATAATGCTGTTTGTTAGACAATTGTTTTGTAACACACCTCTGAGGCTTTCACTGAACTGCGGGATTTGTGGTAAAATTAGACTATATACATGAAGACTCAGTTATCCCTCAGGTGGTAACTGGTTGCACTGAATTTTATTGAGGAGAGTCCAAGTCAAGTGGGAATACAAATGCACGCCATCCTTTTCAAGTTTGCATTTGTAAAAAAAAAACAAAAAAAAAAACATGTATCTTCCACATCACAGTTATGCACAACTTTGCTGGTATAGCACATAAAATTAATTGAAAATTGTGATTGTTTACATTTGTAGTACTGAAGGAAGTGTGATTAGAAATAGCGTGTTGAAGTGTCAATAATATCTTGTTGGGTGTGTTTTATGTTAATAGGATTATATATTTTTAATAGTCTGTTGTAGCACTTCATTTTATCCTTCCTCATGGGAAAAACATGGAACTATTTGTCTCTTGTCTTCCAAGTAGGAAGGGTTAAAGAAACAGATAACCTTGTGACCTGTTCCATTCTCTTCTAATGCAATATCTCTCTTGCATACATTATTAAACGCTCTCATCTGCAACACCATGTTCTTTAGAGAGTGAGTCTAGTTGTTTTACTGCTCTAGGTGGATCATGTCAAGTTGAATATTTTCTAGTATTTGCTCAGCACCATCTCCTTTACTCTGAACCAGGGTTGAACACAACAGTAGCACTGAGCTGGCAGGCTTAACTGGTTAATTAGCTAATTAATCCTACAAACGCTCCAATCAAAGAGCCAATTAGCATGGGACATATGCATTTAGACACAGCCAATTGGAGGAGGTTTTCAGACTCAACTCGTTAGGGGTGAACCCACAGAGTGTTGATTAATGAGGAGGCACAAGTCAGATGAACAGAAGGGCCCAGTGCTGTGAATCAATATTTAACTGCGTACAGATTTCTGTTTCTGCTTTTTTATTCACATTCAAAATTTCTTTATTGATCTGAGACCAAAAGTCTGATCACTGCCAGATGTTTAGCAAGAAGACATTTACTAGTTATAGGTAAACCATTATTAGACCTATTCCCACAAACAGCAAAAAAATAAATAAAATGAAAAGACATGAAAAAAACATGAAAAGGTGTTGAACCTTCCCATGAGGCGTTTGTCTACCAAAATTACCCCAAGAACACATCACTGATTCATCCAGGACGTCATACAAGAACCCAGAATAACATCTGAAGCACTGCAGGCCTTACTTAACTCAGTCAAGGTCAGTGTTCAGGATTTAAAAATAAGTAGGAAGCTGGACAGAAATGGGGAGTTTCAAGGTCAACACCACTGCTGATCAAAAAGAGCACAAACACCAGGTTCACATTTACCAAAACACATCTTGAAGATCTCAGAGACTTTTGGGAAAATATTCTGTAAACTGATGAGACAAAAGTCAAACTTTTTGGACAGTGTGTGTCCTATTACATGTGGTGTAAAACTCACATGGCGTTTCAGAATAAGACAATAATATGACATATGGCTTCCCATATAGCAGCCAGCTGGGTGTGAACTAGTAAGATAACTTTAAGACCTGTTAGGGGTCAGACAGGCAGGAGAATATTGAGCAGGACATATTATTGCATTAGAAAAAAAGTTTATTGAGAGAACCTGGAGACTGTAGTCCTTTGCAGGAGCAAGCAGGAACCTGGTGATGCTGAGGGCTATCTGCTCATATCAGAGGACACAGCCAGAATGGCTGAGGCTTGCACTGAGTTCCTGAGACATGTTTGAATCATACAAAGTCGGAACAGGGCAGACTTATCCAGGAGCTAGGCACGGCTCATAGTCATGGCACAAATCCAGGTTGTGGTCCAGATATCAGAAGCTTTGTCTGACATGGGCAAGACAGAATAATCCAGAGTTGTTATCGTGGTTGAGACAATGTTAGCAGGCAGCGGAGTGGTGAATAATCCTTGATGAGAACTGAGCAGGAGAGGTGTGGAAGAAGGCAGACAGCAGACAAGCCAGAATCACAACACAAACATTTAAAAACTGAGATAAAAAGCCTACAGACCGCCATCATTGTAGAATACTAGTTATTAAGAACTTTTGTTAGTTTTCAAATTCATGGCTCATAAGGATCTTACCTCTCCCACTCAGGTTTGCTCATTAGACTTTTGTTGTTCTTTCAGAATATCCTCCATATGACATGTGGAGAATAATGCCATACTATTATTTTTTCTAGTGGTGTAGTTACTATTAGAATGTTCTTACAGTAATGTATGTGCAATCTGTGAAGTTTTGCATTTCAATACATCATGTTTCTTTTTGTGCATTTTATTCATCATTCTCATTCTCACACTCAGCTGTGACTTATTATTATTTTGATATGTCGAGAGACTGCAGATGGCTGTCTGCCACAATTAACTGGGGGTTTGAGACAGAGCATGTACACAAAAAAGAACCTAGAAGCACTAGGAGCACTTTCTATGTGAGGTAAATGTAAAATTGTAATGGTACTAACTCCATTAGGAGCTTCATCTAGGAGAAAAACAAAGCAAAGCAGATACAATCTGAGCCAGTTTTCACCTCTAGAGGATGAAAAAAAAGCACATATTAGCCGCAATAAAAGCTTAGCCAATGACCATAGGAGAGACATCCATGTTGGAGTTGTACACTGTCCCTTTTTGAATATAGTAAATCAAAATTCAAAGATGGTGGTTGCAGTATGATTAGCACTTCAGGAGTTGGATGACAAGCCATTATTAATAGAACTGTGAATTCTGCTCTCCAACCAAAAATCCTGCAACAGAATATCCAGCCATCAGTTGTGGACCTTAAATTCAACCCCAGTTGTGTTATGTAGCAGGGTAATCATGCTGAGCATGCCAGCGAGTTCACCTCTGAAGACTTAAAAAAAAGAGATTTTTGGAATGGCCTAGTCAAAGTCCAGAGTTAAATGTGATTGAGATGCTGTGGTGCCGTGACCTTTAAGCTCCTCCATGGTTGAAAACCCCCAATTAAGCTTAATTTGTAAAACTAAATGCAGATAAGACTAAACCAAAATTTCACCTCACTGTTTTAAAGTAGCCAGGTTTAATGGGGAGAGGAGAATAATGAACTGGTATGAAAAAAAATCAAAGACCTAAAATATTACATCACTGACTGCAATAGCGTAATGCTGCAATGTGTACCGAGCTAAACATTGCCAAATACCAATTATCTGCTAGAACAGTTGGCTAACCAGGACGAGGATTCGTCTCTCCGCCTCATGTCTTCTTATGTTCTCCACTTGTCTCACAGGCAGTCACCACTCTCATTCAGAGGAGGACAAACATACCTGTTTCATGATGATGTAACGATGTAATGCTTTCTCGTGCCTTGTTCATGTTCTTAAAAGCCTACTTGAAGGTGAGTAAGTACAGTTAAAGTATCTATATCCTTAAAATTGGTGGAGCAGTCATGGGTCACATAAGAGTGTAATTAGAGTTGAAATATCTCAAAAGCATGTTGCAAATGCTTCATAAAGTTACATGCGCAGCACCACAAGCCTGTTTGTTCTGCAGTGGTAACTGCTGTGGCTCAATTTTCTGGCACTGAATGCAGGAATGCTTGGGTAAAACTCGACTCTGCTCAGGCCCTCTTTTGTACTCTGTCGTCTTCATTAACTGAAATCACAAGGAAGCCACCAGAACCATTCAGCCACATCACGTTCTGCTGTGGTTTCCTCTGTCGTTGGCACCGAATATTTAGAGGAAGCATTGATCTAAAGTTGTTGCTAGAGAGAAGCAAAACACAAACAAACACAATAGATAGGAAAATAATGAGGGATTTTCTTGCTGCGGTTTATAATGCAGGGTATCAGTTGTCAGCCTGACTGCAGTTGTGTTGGCTGTGTTTTGCAAAGGTTTTCAGAACTCTTGAACCTTTTCAGTTTTTTTTTTAAATCAGAACCCATGTTGTTGGGATGTATTAATGTAAAAGACCATCTCAAAGTAGCATGTAGGTTTAGTCTATTGTGGATCACCTTCGGTTCCTAGGAACCACCCTCTCTCAGGACCCGAGATGGTCCTCACACATTGACACCATTCATAAGAAGGCCAAGTAGAGACTGTACTTTGTGCAGTTTCAGTGCAACCTTCCCCAGAAACTACCGACTGTGTTCTACACTGCCATGATTCAGTCTGTCTTTTGCTCACCCATCTCCGTGTGGTTCAGCTCATCCACAAAACTAGACGGGTCCAAACTCCAACAAACAATTAGAACTGCAGATAAGATTATCAGGACATGCGTTCTGCATGTAGGCCAAAAAGTTAACTTTTTGTCTAATCTGACAACAGCATCTTATTCTACATGTTTTGTTTTGTTAATGCAATGTGGCAAACTGCAAATGGAAATTTAAATGTTTTTTTTGTTCAGAGATTTGTTATTTTCACTCCTCCATAAAGCCCAGATATGTGGATTTTCATCTCATTTCATAATATATTGAAGTTTATGGCTCAAACCTCACAAAGGTTTATGAATACTTTTGCTAAGCACTATATGAAAGTAGAAGGCCACCACGTGCTATTTTCTCAATGAAACCATGACTGTTTTTGGTAAATTTCAGTCTAAAGTTAAAGCACAGAACCAAACTGTTTATAGTTTCTGTAAATATTCACTGGCCACTTACTCCAGTTTTGAATACAGGCATTTGTATTACCTTTCCTCACTGCGATTACTTGATTTTTAAAACAAAAAATTTAGCTGTCAGAAACCAGCAGAATTTGGGAGAATTAGAGGTGTTGTTGGACAGAGAGAAGGAGGGAAAAAAAGAAATGATTTATGAGCAAGCTGTATTATTTTTTCCTTGGTCATTCCTCAGGGTCCTGCCTCTCTCCTTCTCTTTGGCTCTTATTTTTCACTTATTCCTCAGCTGTTTTCATCATCTAACCTTCTCCTTTCCACTTCTTCCTTTCAGCTATAGCATTGTCATCCCTTCATAGAGTTCATGTGTTGTTTGACTAACCTATTTAACCATCTGGCCTTAAGCAGATACTCTTACTGAAACCCACGGTGGAGAAAAATCACAGTACTTCCATTATGTCACCCATGAGCCACTATAAAATTGGCAGGAGAGGTTGCGTTGCAAAGTACAGCAATGACTGGTATTTGAGAGAAGCTGTCATAAAGACAAAATGATTATAGCATGCAGCAAATTGTCTTGGTTCACAATTATGTTGGGGGGGGGGGGGGGGTTCAAGAAAAATGACTCAAACAGAAATGATTAAATCCCACTGTGGGACAAAATGTGTAAGGTTACTTTCATGAGTGTATATATATATATATATATATATATATATATATATATATATATATATATATATATATATATATATATATATATATATGTGTGTGTGTGTGTGTGTGTATATATATATATATATATATATATATATATATATATATATATATATATATATATATATATAGGCATTTCTATGTATAAAAAAATTTATATATATTTATTTATTTATACATGATGGCGGTCACTATTAATAGTAGTATGAACAACCACAACAACAACAACTCAAAAAAATTTGATTTCAGCAAAAAATCGGAATTGAGCATCAACACCTGCAGTGTGAATGTAGATTCTTCACAATTTGTGAAGCATCAAGCCCCGTCAAACATACGAGACCTGCTTATGATGCACCCCTTCTTTGGATAGCCTGTGTGTATTGCTATAGTTTATATGTATATGGGCAAAAGGTGTCCACCCCCCCACCCCACCCCGCCCCCACATCCATGACTGCATGCCAACTTAGTAATATTTTCTTATTAAAAAAAGTGATGCAGCATGTGCCCTGTTCTTTATATGAGCTATTGATTTAACAAATGGCTTAACATGTTTAAAACACATTATAACATAAGTAACACCGGTTCAGAAATCACAAAATCTGAGTTTTATTTTAACTAAATTACTTATAAGCTTAGAGATATTTTGGTGGTATTGTTGGTTTTCCAGACAGAGCTTTGTGGCAGGTGCAGTGGGTTTATCCAGGTTTTAGTCAGATTGCAGATAAACCTGGCTGTCAGCGAGAGTTGATTTCATGGTGATATGTTTCACATCTGACGGTTGTGTTGGCCAGAAGCTGATTGAGGATATGAGTGAAAAAATAATTAACCACTGTGGACACAGGCTGCATTTACAGCTGAGGTTTCTTTAAACTTATTCTTATTTGAAAAAGTAATAGTGCATTTGTATCATGTGGAAATATGATCATCATCTGATGGTACAAAAGGAGAATATGGGTGGTGAAACATTAGGAAGGGAGCAAAAATGGGATTATGAAGAACAGCTAGGAATAAAGTGTACAATCAGTGAAGAACTAGGTTTTAATGAACCAGGATATTTTGGAGAAAAGGAATGAGGAAATAAGACACATTTCTGCTATGAGTTGTATTATTTGTGCTTGAGAACTAATGTCAAACTGTGTGTATGGTCTTCCTTGCCTTGTGTGCACTTTGTGGTCCCAACTTTACCATCTCACATTTTCCTTTTTGCTTGATGAAGCCCAGACCGCATATTCAGTGTTGAAACGCCACCTATTTCACAGTCTTTCCGCAAGCAAATGGCAGGACAATCCGCTCAAATTTCTTCTAAAGATCGGACTGCCAGAGGAAAATAGCTGGGTAACAGTTCCGTGCTTTTGTACTGTGTTCCTGGTAGATCCTGGACATAGTGGACAAACACTCCAATTCTTTCTTAGCTCTCCTATTTTCTACAGGGCCTCCCTGTGTGCCAAGCTGCAACTGGGGCACTATGCTGAAATGCAACACTTCAGCACCGAACCACAGCAATTTCCCTTTAACATACAGATGTAGCTTATGTAAAGGCTTTATATGAATATTCTTTTGCAATACGAATATACCGTTGGTTGACTTGAATTGATTACTTGTATTTGGCATGAGCTAAATAGTGCGGATAACTTTCTTGAGATCTTGATTCAATACAAATTCAGATTAGTTTGTCTTGGTGGCTGCAACTAACAGCTTGTCTGAGAGGGACTGAGACCAAAATGCATTTTCTAACCAAATACAATGCCCTGGGGTGCGGGACAAGTGAGAGTGTATGTACATCCTAACACTTTGTGAGAGTGTATGTACATCCTAACACTTTTGGCTTCCATGTACCTTTCTGCTGGTCTCTGATTGGTCGGTTAAAGACAATGATGTGTCCAGTAAGCGTGTGCCAAGTAATCCAAGCAGATGTTTTGTAAAGCGCGTATCGATGCTTGTGTTGATGACGTAGGTGGTGGCAACAGGGAGCGAGAGAGAGCAACAGGGAAACAAGGAAGAATATAAATGTAACTGAGGATAACTAGACACAGGGAATAAACTAATGACTGTACAGAAGGGAACTGAAACAAGTCTGATCTAATAAATATAAGAAACACAGTACGACCAGGAGAAAACCTCAATGTAAGGAAAATAACAAGGATAACTAAGAAAAGACAGATATCAAACAAGGAATAAAACATAATTTAAAGACACTGAAATGCTAAAAGAGGGCAATAACCAAAAACTGTGCAGAAGTCTACAACTTTTTGGTTTTAGTTTGGAATAGGGATTTCTTTAACTCGATGAGGCTTTACCTGGTTAAATAAAGGTAATCAATATAAGCACAATTACAAACTAATGTAAGTGGTTTCATATCACGCAGGCAAGCCAACCCGAAGCCCCCTGTTGGAGAACTTGGGAATAGAATCAGGAGATGGAGGTGAATCCACCTGGACCCCCTCATAGGGAAGCTCACTGTGTCTATCAACATTTAGTGTCAATGTATAATTAGCATTGTCAAAAAATACATACTCAAAGACGTTTTTAGCAGCATATAAATTAATGCCACAGTATATTTTACATGACACTTTAGTTTCACACATTTTCTTTGAAACAGTTTTTTCAAGTTCCTACAATTGGAATCCTTTCTGTACATAATCCCAACAGATTGTGGTTTTGACAAAGTAGAATTTCATATGGAGGGATGAGAGCTTGGATCATATTAAAGAAAAAACAGAGGAAGAAAATATTTAAATATGACACAACCTATTAAATAGATTCAAACATGATAAATGGTAAAAACATAAACTCTAAAGGGGAAAGTGAAGATAAAAAGCCACTGACGCAGGAAGAGGACGTGCGATGAGACAGGGAACAGGACAGAGAGAGTATCAGAGGGAGAATCCCACTAATGATGAACAGATGTCCAAGCTGTGCAAGCCTCCGTTCAGTTTTATGCTAAGAACAGTCAGCTGCATGCAAGCACATCAGGAAGACTTCAGGGGATCCTCGTTGTTTAATACTGAGCTTCTTCAGTAAGAGAATCTCATTGGGACTTCAAATTGGTTGACTTTTTCATTGTGAAAATAATGTTTAAAGTGCGATTAAAAAAACTATGCCTTACACAATAATAACTTTAAAAACACAGCATCTGCTGAGTTAATTAACAGAATATAGTACCAGCTAATGTTTTGCTACTACTTACTATCACATACTGCAACTAACTCTTAGATAGAAAAGGGTTTGTGGTGAGCTGATGAATACAGCTGGGTGTCAAGAGTCTGAATGGTGAGTGAAGGACACAGCAGTTTAATTCAAAAGAAACTTTACACAAGCAGAATCAAAGACCAGCTGATACATTCATAATCAGAGATGCTAAATGCATTATGGAGGTAGTAGGAAACAAACAACTCTGCTGTAATGGAATCTATACTTGTTCCTGTTCAATGTCAGCCATGTGGCACAGTTAGCTGGTGCAGGAAGTTAAAAAAGTATAATTTAAAACTAATGAGTTTTTTGATGCCGACATGCCGGGGTTGTCTGTGAACCATTTAATTTTTGCCAAGTGATAACTATTTAATCGGACAATTATGGTAGGTAATGTGGTAGGTAGTCTTTAGTATTGGCTGGTAAAGTCACCATCTCCTTTTTCCTGCAGAAAGGAACAAACTGGCTATGTGGGAAGGAAATTTAAATGGCCAAAAAGTGTGGTCAGATAACTATTAGCCAAATCAATCAGACAGTGAGCAATGACATAATTCTTGCTTTCAGTTTCAAGCATCCGACAACCTGTGTAAGTACAAGACGTGCATAGCATAGTGCAAGAATAAGTAATGTTGGTATTGGGTCATTTTTGCAATGTTTTAGTTACACTGATTCTGTAACAGTGGTGCATATATTTGGTATTTACAGCATGCTAGAGCTGTGACGTACGTAGAGTTTTCCGATATGTCCAAAACATGTTTGGCAGCTTAGCTTAAGTGGTGATCAAAATGCATATGTTAGTCCTAAATGAGTGGGAAGATATGGATGTGTATACACCATTGACCTGTTGTCTTCATATTACATTAAAATTATGTAATATGTAATGATTCAAATGATCTCAAAAGCCTTACTTGATAAGAAATAATTAAAATACCAAATTTGTATTATTTCTTTAACTGGTTGATGCACATATCCTTCTATTCATACTTTACTTATACTTACTGAAAAGTACCAGGCCCTTTCCAGTTTCAAGCTTTCCAGACAGTTTTGTGTTTCAAACCATCTGGCATTTAAGATTAGGTGGCAATTCAAAACGGAGTTCAAAGGAAAACAAAAACTCGACTTACATAAGGAGGTAGTTAACCTGCTTACTATCTTTAAAAAAGTGCACTGCTCTGCTGTCTGTGAAAATAAATGCAGATAAGGTCTGTGTCTGTGGGCATGCTTCCCAGCACTGCTTCTTGAAGTTCAATTGCAAATGTATTGATAACAATTACCTGAAAGACTTCAGGCATACAAAACGTTGCTTTCAACATCTTAGAAAGGTAAAAGTTAACCTTGTGAACACTTGTGAACACAAGCTCCTTGTTTATTGTGGGAGAGTCCCCACAATGTGATTGAAGCTTATGTGACAAATAGTGAATCAACCCTATAATAAACTTCAACATTATGGGATCAGGGGGTTGGTATTGCACTGGGTGAACAATTTATGAAGATTCATCGTCATGCTAGGACATTGCTTATGGTGTCCCCCAGGGGTCATTATTAGGTTCAAAACTATTCATACTCTATGAATGACATATAGTAAGATTGTTTGCAGATGACAGGTATTTTCTGTTCTGTTCTTAATTCATGTTATTGGGCAACTTCAATAATAATACACATATATCACTACAAATCAACAAATTTCTTGGTGTAATAATTGACAATAAAATAAACAGGAAGTCTGATATAAAGCACATACATAGAAAATTGTCAAGGAGTGTATCCGTCTTGAGCAAAGCAAAATACATTCTGGATCACACATCACTCCATATTCTCTACTGTTCTATGATTCTGACATATTTACATTACTGTGTAGAGGTCTGGGGTAATACTTAAATGTTCAATACAACATCTATTCATACTTCAGAAAAGCGGCATAAGAATAATTCATAATTCTGGTTACAGAGATCACACAGTCATTATTCTTAAAATCAAAAACATTCAAATTGAATGACTTTGTTAATTTCCGGACTGCACAAATCATGAACAAAGTAATCGGCAATTTAAATAATTATAAAGTTTTTGAATAAAGTTCAATTCAATTTAAAGGCTTTAAATTGAGGGGGGAATTTAACTTTAAACATCAGAGGTGACGTACAACGTTAAAACACTTGTGTGTCTCTTGTGGAGAGAAATTGTGGAACAGATTGGGTGTGGAGCTCAAGCAGCGTGCAAGCATGGCACTGTTTAAAAATCAGTACAAACAAATGTCCTTCACGATGTACAAGGAGGGAGATGTGCTTTAAAAATTTAGTGTCCTGATGAATGATTTATGTATTTGTTTATTTTTCCACTTATTTTTCCACAATTTAATTCCTGTTACATGAATGTTTGGAAGGACTGTTGATTAAGTACTGGAGAAGAGGTTTGTTTCAACAGGATGTGCGTAGGTATTACACATTACCAATTTATAATATGGAAAGGGGTTAGGCGCAATTAAGCTTTTTACTTTTTGAGCATTATTGAAAATATTTTGTTGGCTATTTGCCAAACTGTATAAAAATCTGTGGCTCAAAATTAATAGATAAATAAAAAAAAAAAACTAATCAGGTCTAACCTTTAAACATTTCCTAACACAAAGCCTAAACTCTGATCTAAATTTGTCATTTATGTCATAACATGGTCTCCTTAAACACTTATTACTTACTCACAAAGTCTTTAAATTTTAATTTGACTCCTGTTTTACATATTTGCTTCTTATTCTGCACAAATTACGTAAAAAAGCTATCTTACGTCACACTAGAGGCCATAAGAATAGACCTGGCAATACACCCTTGTGTTGGTGTATTTCGTTGGACAAGTTAACTGCTTATTCAATCCATTTAGGAAAGGTGCTCTTCTCAAAGTAGTGTGAATATGTAAATGTTTTGGAAATGTGAACTTTTGGTCATTGTACTTTTTGTAAGGCAATTTGAGTACCACAGAAAAAATATAATTTCTGAGCAGATGCAGCCATATGACTATTTAACGAAGAATTGTGTTTTTGTTTTCTTTGTAACCCTGACAAATAAGGAGGCCATCTAAGGTACAGGGAAACTAGATTTAAATGAAAAACTCACAACAGTTCTTACTGTGTCTACCTTAACAACAGAGGTATCAAAAAGTAAAGCTTTTGTTTCTGTTATAGGAGAAAGTGAAGTTGATTCTAGGCTGTCTTCTGAAAGAACTGGAAGTTTATTTTGTAAAGAACAAAGTCACTTGAATGGACATGCTGTGCAATTAATCACTGTAAGAGCAAAGGCTTGAGGAAACTGTGTCTGTGTGGCTTTGCTGATGTTCCCACAGCATTAAAGTAGCTTTACCCTGTCAGAGACATTGTTTGTGTAGAATGTTTTCCATGTGTCTAATCTTAGAGCAGATGTACTCTACTGTGCTGCTTCTTAATAGCTGGCTTTGAAATTAGCTGCTTGCTCCTGAATATTGTGTTTCCTAACACTGCACTATTTCACTTTTTGATTTCTTCCCCCACTTTGCTAAAGATATTTATTCTGGAATTGAGATGCTGATTTAGAGAATTTTCTTTTATTGCTGGAGTGATAACCAAACAACCAGGCCACAAACATAATTTGGTTACGAATAGGGATGGGGTAGCTTTCACAATTTAAACAATACAGTACCGATACCTGGTACCTGGGAATCTGTACCGGTACTCAACAGTACCTATTTTTGGTACTTTTGTATGTTTATATAGTAACAAATGTTAGTTTAATAATAAAATCTCTATATTTTTTTAATTTAGCATATTTATTTTTCAATATATATACTTGTTTTGATCAACAAATGAACCTTATGAAATAATTTAAGAATTTTAATACCTTGCCTAAATAAAACACTTTTTTTTTTTTTTTTTACCAAAAACAATTTTTTTTTTTTCAGAGGCACACAGAGTTCATGAAGTGACTAAGGAATTGAAGTTGTGTGAACCAAATTCAGGGAATTGTTTTAGTGCAACTGTTTCATTGGATTTAATTGAAAGCATCTTATTTTATCTGGCTTTGTAATTCAGGAAAAGATGCAATTGCAATGAGGGACCAGAGATGATCTTCTCTCTGCTCTGACTGCAGGCAGGCCATGACGAGGCAGAAGCAGCAGTCAATGCCTTGGCATTGTGGCTTCCACAAGAAGTCACCAATAACAAAGAAGAAAGTCACTAAATTATTTCGGTAGTCGCTTTTTGGAAGAAAGGTCGCTACAGGGGTCTGAAAAGTCATTAAATATAGCAAGAAATTCGCTAAATTGGGAGCAGTGACCAGGTGCTCAGATTAAAAATATTCCTACCACTGCCCTTGCACTTCATGTTGGAAATTTTGCAGCGAGCAGAATCTACATTGCATTTTGGAAAGTGGAGACATACTTTTGAGCGCTTCCTATCAGCTATGCTTGCTATGTTGACCAAAGTCAGGACCAGCAGCTACTGATGTCATAAAGCTCATCTGTGTACAATGCTGTGTTCATGTCCGGCATGAAATATCAACCACTCTTCCACTCCCTCAGTGTCACAATGATGCATTTAGGTACCAAAATACGGTACCATTTGATTTAATGTGAATCAGTACTTGGTAGTACCAACAGGATTCGGTTGGAACCTGTAAAAGTACATAATTCAGGATCCACCCCTAGTTACCAAGAACAAGACAAAATAAGATTTTATCAATATTTTTAGGAAAACTATGACTTTTTGGGTTTTCTAAATAACCAGTATAGAATACCAGTCAAGGTTTTGACTTGTCCACATATTTTTGTTTGTCTAATTTAAGGTAGGACTTTCAATAAAAAGTATTGCAAATTTACTTTTTGTTTCTACAAGCAGCAAAGAAAGTTTTTAAACCTGCTTCATTTAGCTTAACAATTTTTAATCTATCTAGTGCTAATTGAGTTTTTAAAATGTTTTTTGTCTTAGATATGGTCAAACGTAATCCAGCCCTTTAGTTTAACACTAACAGGAAGCAGATGCCAACTTCAGCGTCATCATTGGCTCTAGCCAGTTGTGATACTCTTCCAGTGCCTAAAAATTATCCTTTTGTCTGTAGTCCTTTTTTTCGTCAGGTACTTAAAATGTTGCCACACAATTTAAATTTGGTCTGGGGCAGCCTATAAGGCTGTCTTAATTAGTACACACTTTTAACACAACATGTAGTACCTTGGGGAGTGGGAGGGTCACAGGGCACAGGAGGATTTTTCAGCCCCACTTTCTTGTAGCATCCTGGGCCCCCACTTTTATTGTATATCTTGGACACTTTCATTGATAACATTTAAATGAAATGGCAGGGGGTTGGCGCTGGGATATACAGTATACCAGGTTGGGACAGTGCTCGGCCCTGGGAACAGATTGTGTCTCTGTGGTCTGCTTAGGTTATGTTATCAAGGTGTTGGCTGTTTGTACTCATGATACCTTTTTGGTTGATTTTGCTGTTCTTTTCACATCTTTCTCTGCAGGTGTAAAAAAGATCCCAAAGATGTTATCTTGTACTCTCTTTTTCGTCCACTCTATTTTTGTCACCTTTTCTCCCTTTTAACATTTCACCTCATCTCTTTCTCTTTTATCTATCTGTTTCTGTGTCCATTGAGTTTGAAATAATCCCAAAACAATATCCAATAAAGTTTTTTTGCATACATATATCAAGTGGAGCACTATAGTGAAAGTAGTATCGTAATGCTCCAGTTATGAAAGTAAATTTGTTAAGCTCTACTTGGCATTAAGAAAGTAATTCTTAGTCCTACACAGCAAGACAGGACACATAAAAAAGAAACAATAATAAAAAATAAAAAAACAGGGAAACTAAATAAATTCTTCTCTTTTTTTAATTTATGAAAAGTATCCTATTCAGTGGCATTTTGTAATCATTTTAGAGATTCATTTTGAGTATAATATTTGCTAAAAAAATCTTCTTTCATCATCTTTTTTCATTGGAAACTGGAAATAAAGATTATTACATTCTTTCTCTCTTTATCATATAGTTTAAAAATTTCTGGATTTCCGGTCTTGGCCCTGAAATACTCTTTTTATTAGAAGTTTGAGTGACCTTGTCTTCCTCATTTTTCTTTTTACTAATCTTCCTCTTCCTTCTGTTCTCAGTTTAAACAGTTTTGTTTTCCCCCTATTGGCTCTGAAAAGAGCAAGAGGGAGAAAGAGGAGGGGTATAATGAGAAGAATAGTTAGGACAAAAAGAAAGGAAATGTCAGTTTGGTCAAGAAAGCTCATATCTTCCTATTGACTGATTAGTGTTTTGCTCAGACATGATAAAACATACCTAATGACACAGGCTGTGGTGTATGGAGGATTTTAAACTAAGATGATTCTGCCATGCCATTTACCTTTAAATGTTAGCTTTAGAAAATGCTAAGACACACAGCTCGAAAGCAGGATAAATTGCTTATTTGCTATTTAAATCCAAGACAGACTGAAAATATTTAAAATAGCTCAGATGAAAGCTGCACATTGCCTGTGATGTCTTAATAAGTCCACCTGTTGGGCAGCTGGGACATCTTGAGTTGATGTCCTGCTCCAAAACAGAACTTTTTTTCCCCTTTTCCTGTCATTGACTGCCACGAAAATAAAACTACATATTTCCTGAAAGACCATATAGAATCAGGAGGGTATTTTGATGTGTCGCCACATTTTCTAGTGTGTGCGTGTTTGTTCTTTGTGATTTGAGAGCAATGTTAATGACAGCTGTTGGCTCTGTGATCACGAGGTGATTTCCCATGTTTCCCTGGAAACTTAAAATCACTGCAGTCCTGTCTCTGTGTGTGTGTGTGTGTGTGTGTGTGTGTGTGTGTGTGTGTGTGTGTGTGTGTGTGTGTGTGTGTGTGTGTGTGTGTGTGTGTGTGTGTAATGCAGGCAGACAGACCTGTGTTTGCCCTGATTTGTGCCTAGATTAAATATGGACCCAATTGGTTCTTAATGGCATTGCCATTCAGCTGCATGCTGTTGTCCGAAGCCTTTGTTCTCCAATCAGGATTTACACAGCCTTTTAGAGGCATAAAAATCCTCAACGTGTTCATTTGTTCAGAATAAAGGACACATTTACATTAGAATTTGTAAGGCCTACAAGTAAGATTTATTGTTTCTATGAGAAGTAGGTCTTTTTAAAACTTAATCTTATTTTAAAGCCAAATTTGCAACAGCAATGTTTTTCTTTAAATTTAATTGGGAAAGAAATGAAAGCTTGGTTGTCCTGCTTTAAACATATCAGGATCACTCTTCCAGTATCTTTCTTTTCTCAGAAGCCTGAGCTTTTCTCCTGCAATGCATTAAGACTGCAATGATGAGCACATTTGAATTCATTTAAATATTTTAAGAATGTCTTGTAAAATCTTTTTTTAGTAAGAGTCATGTTATATTTTTTATATTGTGGTAGCTTAACCCTTTATGCTGTTCTAGAAGACAATGAATAAATCCTGTGGAGATGTGGGGTACATAATTAACTACTATTTATTGTAAGGTTAGTAGATACTGTTAAGTGACTGTGTCTGGTTTAACTGCAGATGCTGCAGATGCATATCTGGTTTAACCCAATCTCTCAAACTGCAGTACAAATACAGCCCAAACGGCTCCATTAGATGTGGAAACCAATAGGTCCGAAGCAGGAAAACTAAGAGTCAACCACAATGATCTTGTATACCCTACAGCAACAGAAAACACATTACAGACAAACTTATGAAACTTGGAACAAACAAAGCCAAGCATCCAAAATAAACCGAAGACAGAGTCTGGGAATAAAATATGAAAATATGACACAAAAGCCAGTATAACAAAAAACAGACTCAGAAACAATAAATCAAGACAGGTGCATTGTTTAGTGCTTTAAATATCTGTGTGGTCCCATTGGTTGATTTGTAGAGACACACTATTAACCTGGTCACTCTGGGAATGTCACCATTTATTTTCATATTTATTTTATATCATATATCAGTCCCATCTAATTTTGTTTGTAAGAACTATTTTAATAACTGCCCTACAATTCCTCTACTACACTGATAATAATGCCATTGATCTGTAACAACAACCAACAATATGATTCCCTCACATTGGTCATCAGTTGTATTTTGCAAGTTTTTGTGTTCAATCACTGTTACTTGTATTCCATAAGTTGTTTGTAAAGAAATACCTTGTGATTGTGAAACTGGGGAAGAATCTCACTACTGCTGATGCTGGAAAGTCCACTGAGATTGGAAATGCTCAAGGCATTTAGAAGTAAAAGTAACCTTGGAAAGATGTTGCTTTTTCCCAGGAAGTGGACACATAACTTTGAGAAAAACAGGGAGAGGGGTTAACAATGTTTGGTCTCTGGTTATCTTTTATTTCTGTTTTCCTATTTTCACTTAAGAACGTCTGTGAAATGTCCTTTCCCATACATTTATGAGTATCCTTTCTTTTCCATTCACTGTTTCCATTTACGCTGGATAGTGAATTACTTTATAAACTTACTGGAGACCTGAATGAGAGTTAAATCATTTAACTGGTTGAGCCATTTTAGTACATTAACATGCAGCCTTAAATTAATTCATCTTTGGTTGCAGTAGTATGATCTCTGTTATCCTAAAATGAAAATCTGTTAGTGATTTAAAGCATTGATGATGCTATGTACTCTCAGAAGGTTCCCAAGGCCTTCAGAAGAGAATATGACTCCTCACATATCAGAATCTCCATTATTCTTAACACTGGTCGCATCTGTTTTTCCACACACTCATCCTTTAATTTGAGCCAATCCCAACTAGACTGTTAGTTGCCTAAAAGCTTAATCTTAGTTTTATTTGAGCAAAGCACACAGTTCAACTTGAAGTTCTATTAGAGTTTAACATGATTTTGTTTTTGATGGTAGGACAGAAAATACTTTTTTCTGTCCTACCATCAAATGACCACCAAATAACAAGACCAACAAATAACCAATTGGCTCCTCAAATAGTTGTCATGAAGATTGGGAGACCCTATGATGCCACTCATAGTTCCAGTTCTCAAACAGTAAGCAAGAAGATTTTTTTTTTACATCCTCTACCACCTCTGCACATGGTGAAAAATGAAATATGGCAAAAATAATATGGGTTCCTGTCCTGCCTTGTGGCCAGAGGCCAAATAAAGAAATGGACTTCTTTATCATGTCATGTTACACCCTAGGGAATCAGAAAGTCTTGTGTTGCTTATTAGAAATCTTAGAAAACACAATCAGCTTTAAAACGTCCTGTTAACGTTTTTTGTATTTTAAAAGGATTGCTTGGAGTACTAATAATTATACTATTGGTCATTGGTGATGCTTACCCTGAGATATACTTCCCCACTCCCCCATCCCAAATAAATTTCCCCATCTTAAATCTTTCATCTTTACCAGGGGTGCTATTATATGTATCTGGCCCTGTCTGTACATGAGATAAGTCCATATAACAATTACATAGCATTTAACTTTCCTCTGCTCTCATGATTGGTACATCCTCCTTTTTCATCCTCCCCTTTTTATCCATCGGGAATTGCTGGTTGACGATGGGGGATTTTTTTGCAAGCCAGACAGACCACTCACCTGTGATGTAGGTGCACATGGCTGTTTGCCTTAGAGGTTAATGGAATTGCACTTTTAAGATCCAAAAGCAAAATTAAAATAATGGCAATGCTGAAAATTGGAGCTTCTGTTTGTATGTTTTTATGGCTGACTCTGGATGACTGACAATGAGAGGCTGCATTTTTCGCATGCCTCGAACTGTGGAAAGGTTTTTGTGAGGGTTTACACAGCCTGTGAGGGTTTACTTTGGGGTTTTGCTGTGTACCAAGGTCATAATTTGCTTCCAACACAGTGATAAATCTCTTTTGTTTTGTTTTCTCACAAAGATAAAAACACCTACAAAAATTCACAGAGTGATACAGAGAATGGAGGTTTTCCATTTGTGGATTGAATTACACAAATGTTAAATTTTGCTTATCCACTGTGTTAGAAAGAGTTGCTAATTTGTATTTATTGGGGTTAACATTTGAGAAAGCCACTCTGTAATGTGATCTGTAAATTTCCAAAGTGTTCACCCTGCAGAGCTGCATGGTGCGTGTTGTACATGTGCGTTTCTGCATATTTGTTACATATTGTGACAAGCGAAATCACCTGTGCAAGCGAGCGCCGTTAATGTTCTCGTGAAATCTCTTCAGCACTAAGCTTGTCTTAGATTTCCCCCGGGGGTCTATCCGCACACTCAAACACTAATAACTGCACAATCTAGTGTTTCAACAGCTCCCAGTGGAAGTGTGTGTTCCTGCATGTGTGTGTGTGTGTGTGTGTTACGGGAGTGTGTTATTAATCCTCGATGGTGCTGAGAGCAGCCTGTCTGGCTGGATCAGTGCCCGTCAGGATCAGTTGGGTCTGCTCACTGCTATCACATCTCAGGCCTTAATGAGGCAGCGCAGCAACTCTGCAGGGTGTTTATGTGTGTGTGTGTGTGTGTGTGTGTGTGTGTGTGTGTTGATTCTTTGCATCTCATTTGCTCTTTTTTTTAGCAAACCTATTTCTAACCATCTCTAGTCTTTGTTCACTGCAATGTTTGATTGTTGATTGTAAGCTTTTATGACAAAAATAAAGATCCATCAGGTGATTTTATGTATATTACATAGGCCACCCACTGCTTTTGCTGTATTTGTTACAGAATTATTGAGCAAATACTGTCATCATAAACATTGCCGAAGGAGAAGCTACAAAATATCTTAAACAGAGATTACAATTATAAACATGTTTAACAGTAAAAAGGTGGGTGGTAAGAGTGAAATGTACTGATATAATCAGCTGAAGACTTTCATCATTGAACCTGGTCTTATCTCAACATCAAAGTTGTTATGAGTTAACTTTGCTAACTTTTTATGAGTCGTAAAACCAGCAACCTTCCCTCTACGATTATTTTCTACCTCGTTAAAACGAATATGTCAGTTAACCCTCCATGCCCCATTTTTAAAAAGTCTTGTAAAATTGTAGGACCTTTACAAAGATTTTTAATAAAACATATTATGACTTATACCAAAAAATATCACTGAGCTGGACAACGTGTGCGACTACAGTCGTTGCTGATTAAATAACACAACCTTGACACACAGTTTGTGACTCTCAAGGTTTGTAAATAACTTGTTCCAAGTTAAAGAGTGTTGCACCATTTTATCACTGACCTTGGATGAGAATGAACCAATCTCATTTCAATTTGCTTTTTTAGTTTCTGTTTTATCAGAAAGTTGGAGTGCTGTGCACTGGTTCGAATCCTATTGTTGTGTACGTATGTATTGGTGCCTTTCTCTAGCTGTAATTGGGTGAAAGGCTGGTGCACACTGGACAGGTCACCAGTCCATCGCAGGGAAACAAAGAGACAAACAGACCTGTGCACATACATTAGGGCAAAATTAGAGTAACCACTTCACCAAAAAGGCATGTATTTGAGCTGTGGGAGGAAGCCAGAGTGCACAGTTAGAACCCACACATCCAAATTCCTTGCAGAAAGAACCCAGGCCAGAAGTTGAACCCATTACTTTCCTGCTGTGAGCCAACAGTCCCCGTGTGCATCTGTGAGATCATGTTGGAGGTAAATTGAGGTTGTTGCTGAAATGACCCAAAGTCGTTTAACAAATTGTTCGGTTGGAAAGACATTTATGTGGTCCTTGTTAAGAAGCTACAGCAGACGCCAAAGTGAAGTACAAAGTCTTTCTTATTGTAAATTAAGTGTGACTGAAGACCAAGTCTGAATCTTGAGTCACCGTGTATGTCAAGCACTCAAAATCCTATTCTTTGTGTTTATGCACTCATCACTGTGATATAATCACATGGACTATAAAAATCTTTGGTTGTTTTAAATTTATTTTAATTTGTGAGAGGCTTCCGCTCTGGTCTCCTGTTGGTGTCAAGTGACCATTAGTAATTGTCTTTGCTAGGCAGCATAACGAGCCTAAGCTCTCTCAACTCAATTATAGTATCTGGATGGTGTATGTATGTGACATGGCTTTTCTTTGGCAGATAGACATTTTGGTGGACTGAAACTGTTTATTCTCTCTTTGATCTCGTAGCAATTAGCACAGTTAAGGATGGCAGTAATTTATAGGTTTCAGTGAAGGCTGCATCCTATGTAACTCATACTGCATGCTGTTCATGTTCAAGGTAATAAAAAAAAGTTGAATAATGATTTACGGATATTTAGGGACACAAAAATGTGTGCTCTGTGCAGCCAGAGCTTTATATGATTTTTTTTTTAGTAGGTGATTTCACATGTTTTGTCCTTTATCCAATATGCTTGTGATCTCTGCCCAATAGAAACATCATAAAAACAAGCTATGTTTAATTAGAGTCCACTCCAGAATCAAAATGCCATTTGCAGTACTATTGCCAAACAAGCACAAACCTCCTTAACACAAAAAAAGTCATTGCTTAGTGTGTTATTGTTGATGTGCTCTACTGAAAGTCTTTCATTATCTATATGATAAAAAAAATCACCCATACTTAAAAATACAGATTTTTGAAATAGTATTAAAAAATGTAGTTTCTCTAACCAATAGCAGCTTTCAAAAAAAGAAAAAAAGAAGGAGCGCAAATAAGGAGGGAATTGCACTCTTGGTTATTATCCTTCCTTACGCTGTTTAACTTTTGCCAAGGTGTAGAGCTAGTGCAAAATATCACAGAATGTAGTGATGTTTATTTAGCTGAAAGTCCTGCTGTTGAAATTCAGTGTGTATGTGTGGAAAAAAGGAAACAAGACCGTGGTCATGCAAGGTGCTATAATCCACTGAGAGACTCGGAGAACCTGCTGTTTGTGTGCATGCGCAAATGTGTCTCTAAAGCCATGCATTGGTTTGAAGGTGGTCTTATCCATCTGAAGGCCCTTTGAACCACAAGGTGTGTGACTGCATGCCTTTGAGCATGTAAGAGTGCGTGTCCCATCTCTGAGCCTCTTTGGCCTGCAGTCAGCCGCCCTATTCATCCACTCACCCACCCGCCCACTCAGACTGCCCTCTGACATGCCATTCCACCCCCTTTCATCCTCCATTTTCTCAGTTGGGTGTGATCACATCAAAGTGAAACAGGGGGGGATTACAGGTTCCTTTGCCCCAAGGGGTCCCAGACACCACCCCTCTCCCTCTCCCTAACTATGGCACGCACACACCCTCTTCCATTCGTGACACCGTCCCCGGGGCCTCTGTAATCTGTGTGGTGTCACAAGGTCAGGGGACCATGTCAGTGATGTCCATTTAGGACCTGCAGAGTACAGCTATATACTATTTGTTCTTACTATTCAGTTTCTTTCTTTAAACCTTTTTCTTTCTTTCTTCATCTGTTAACTCCCTACTGAAAACATGGCAGGACCTGTTTAAAATACACGTTTATTTTTGAAAAACAGACTCAAATAAAAGAAATGCACAAGCAGGACTGGAGAATAAAATTGCAGCTGGTGAGAATGTAAACAATGTACCATGAAGAAAAACTGCCGTTTTTCACTTTACCAATTTTTTGCCAATTTGCCCATTTTGTACCTTCACACTTTAACCCAACTGCAACCACAACAGGCTGCATAGCATGGAACATACCCGGGAGCCTGAATGGAGTAAATTAGCATAACTAGTTAGCAACTCCAACCGGGAAGTTTCTTGCCAGCGAATTTCATCTTAACGGGCTGTTACGTTGTAAAACGCCCGGACAACATACCTGAAGCTAAGACTAGCAGTTAGCTTCACGGACAGCCAGGGTTCTGTCGCGGTCTGGGATAGGGTGGCCATTTTCATAACACCAAAAAGGAGGACACTATTCAAAAACAAGCAAAACTAGGATAAAAACATAATATCAAACCTATAACATAGTAGGGCACTGTTGTACTCACCACAGATGTGAAGATCTACTTCTTATATTTGTGTCCTTTCCTGGCTGCTTCCAATAGTTTCTTATTTGAGAGAAAAGTCCTGTACATGTCTGTGCACTCCAGTGTGAAGTTGACACAAATTTGTAGCTCTGCCTTGACACTCTCCACATCGAGACGATTTCTCTCATTTCTCCATGCTGAGGACATCATTGAAAAGACACGCTCTGTATGTGCATTGCTGCATGGAATGGAGAAGATGTAGGCACTGACTTTTCTTAGGTTTACCAGTGGAACATCAGCTTTGGAAAACAGCTTCAGATATCGGTCCTCACTGTGGCAACCTTCCACTTCTGGGGAGCTGAGGATACCTTCCACCATGCCATATTCCTCATACAGTCCATCCATATCAATGTTTTTCAGTTTGCATGCCTGGACTGCATCACTGTACTCTTCATAGGACACAGCAGTTGTGAGGCCAAGCTTTGACATTTTGCTGTGAAAGCTGTTCTCAGAGAAGTCATACCTCTCACTCAAATATTTCAGTGCTCTTTCATAGAACTGACTAAAATCAGCTTCACATTTTGTTGTCAAATCAGGTATTAGTTGTTTAAGTCTGGTGTTTACAGCAAAGCCGAAAAAATGGTCCTTCAGCCTCCTCTCAAGTTTCGCTTTAAGTTCAGTCATCACTTTAAAGACTGAGGTGATGCTGAATGATTTGGCCTCTAGTGCTTCAATGCAGTCTGAGAACACCTTAAGAATGTGACTGAGGAAAAGGAAATACATCTCAGACACTTCAGTGCTGTCCTCTGCAAAGCACCTCCACAAACTCTTAGGACATTCTTCTTCACCCAGGGTCTGAAAGTAGCTGGTCAGAGGCTTCCAACACTTAAGCATTCTGTCGACGGCCGGCAACAGAGACAGCCACCTTGTGATGACGTGCCGCAGCAGGTTGCACTCATCCACTTCCACAAACTCACAAAAGTCTTTCAGCTGCGCTGTTCTGCTGGCTGAGATACTAAAATGGCTGTAAACTTTTAACACAACATTTTCAATGTCTATATCCAAGTTGCCAGCCGCATATCTTGTTGTATTGTGCAAAATATGCGCTAAACAGTTGGCGGCAAGCACGTCACTTTGAGCTGCTTTAAGCTTTTGATAAACACTGTTGTGTTTTCCAAAGTTCACACTTGCGTTGTCTGCTGTATATGCTGACATTTTTTCCAAATCCAGACCAGACACCTGGAGTTTTGTCATAAGCTGATTTGTTATAGCTTCCGATGTCTCATTACTGTCGCTGTAGAAATCGAGTAAAGCGTGCTGCACGCCAGCCTTAAAGTGGAAATATCTCAATAGGATGGGGAAACACTTGATCGTACCTTTGTTTGATGCATCAGTCGCCAGTGAATAATGCAGATCGTTTTCTTTTATGTAGTCCAAATGCGCCTGGATGGAGTATGGCGCCAGAACATTTTCACACAAAGCTTTAGCTTTCGTTTTTCCACAGGTTACCCCTTTGGCTATTAATGAGTCGTTGTAGATTTCTCTGTCCACTTTTACTCCACAGTCTACACTCCGGTATGATTGGTGATGCTTGACGGCGTGATACACTTTGCAAAGTTCTGCAGCAGATATTTTGTCATCCTGTGGAGACGTGGCTTCGTGGAAAAATGAAAAAAGTGAAGAGGTTCCCGCACTTCGATTGTTGCTCCTGTGCTTGTCTGTGCTAGCATGTCGATCGATTGCACCTTTACCTTTACTGCTCACATCCACGTCACATCGACACAGCATACAATATGCATGAGAATCATCCTTCCTGCTTTTAGATATAAATCCATAGTCTTTGGTCCATTCAGGATTAAATGTTGTCTTCCGTTTAGGCATTTTTGCGGTCTGCAGGTGCGCTCGGTTCCGTTGGACTACCAGCTGCTGAGCTGACGTCAGCACGTACACATTGCTGATTTGATTACCGTTCAGTACTGTTGACCAATGAAATGTCTCATATTTATTTAACAATTTCATCCAATAATCTGCCGCAACCTCGCGATCCAATGAGGGATATGCATGTCAGAAAACGGATGGATTGATGGAATCTGCCACAGTGGATTATTATGGAATTATTTTTTTTATTTAAGTGTATATAATTTTTAGAATTTGCTCATAAATATGTATACTTTTTACAAATGGGCGTCCGTCTCAAAGCAACGGCGGATGACGGACAGACCTTTTAAAAACCGGACTGTCCGTCTTAAAACCGGACGTATGGCCACCCTAGTCTGGGACCTTTGAGTTGCATCAAACAGCACCGTGCTGCAAGACTGCATACTGAAACAGTGAAACAACTTAGAAACGTGTTCAGTCTTTGTTTTCTATAAGTTAATGTTTCAATCAGTGATCAAGTGGTACAAAAGCAGCATATAGTCAAGCCTAGACAGCCCCCTTCTTGCCGCTATAGATAGCACTATTTACTCCTCGGTTCATTGCTGGTCAGTATGAATTACCATTTAAATTTGACATATAAGATGCACCTGAACACACACTTATATATATATATATATATATATATATATATATATATATATATATATATATATATATATATATATATATATATATATATAGAGAGAGAGAGAGAGAGAGAGAGAGAGAGAGAGAGAGAGAGAGAGAGAGAGAGAGAGAGAGAGAACTATCTATTTTTGTTTAAACTCGTGTGTAACACAAGATATAGTAAATTGGTACAAAATTAAACTTATTTGGGTACTTATCAGAACAATATTTGTCATTTTCATTCCATTCTTGAGCTATGAATATTCTTGAACATTTTTAAATTCCACATCTATTCATTTAGTTGTACAAGATTTTCAATTACTTAGTATTTCTGTTGATCCAGATTCCCACTTGTTTGTCGAGTCAAACTAAATATGATCTTGTATGGCCCTCTATATAAGTGTTAAAATTCCAAAAAAAACCTGAAAACTAACCATGCTAACTAAATCCACACAACATGATGATACCTAAAACAATTATTAACCACCAATTTAAAATGTAATGAATCTTTCTGCTGTGAATAAAAAAAAAATCACTGCAGATAAAAGCATTGCAACCATGCCAGCTGCTTCTGCAACTGTTGAATTTAGCACATGCATGCGACTCCAATGTCGGATTAATTTCATGGCGATAAAAGGGACTGCTGTTATTTGTAATATCTATGTTATCTGAAGCCATTGTTCCTCCCATGCTCTTGAAGAAGCTCCCTGTCTCTACATCTGTCCACCAGGATTTTCAGAGCATTCTTCATCAAGGCGCAGCAACACCATAATGTTCTTGTGCTCTGCATCTAAATATAGAAATATCCTACAGAGACTCTTCACACAGCTGATTAAAATGAACAAATGTTAAAGAGGCTGGAAGTAAGGCAATGCTAAAAGAATGAGAGAACAGCCTATCTGATCTTCAAAATGTATCCATGTTTGAGACTAACTTTATGTTTTTCAGCCACATAAGCAAGCTGCATGTGTGAGGAGCCTGTTTAAATAAAAGCCTGGATTTAATATTTTTGCTGAGGGGATCTATTCCAACAGCAACACTCTGCTTCCACAGCACTTATGGTAATAGGTGCAGTTTTTAAAGTCAATATGGTATCATTAACTGCAATGGAGCATGACCCTCCCACACTGTGGTGTTGGTATTTCCCTTTCATTCTGGGTGTTCAGTTCAAGGTTGACTTCAGAAGTGAGTCAATGCTACATTAATATTTGCATATGCACACATTGAGCATGCTTGATTTGATCAAGCAATAAAAAATAATCTAATAATTGACCTAATACCAGTGTTGTTGGGTTGGGTTCTGGGTTTTAGAAGCCAAAATCCAGTCAGCTTGTATTTTCCTATTTGGCAATGGATGTTGTTGAGCCTTTTGCCAGTTAAAATTGTGCTGCTATGCTCGAGTGGCACTTCAGTTTCAGTAGCTGCTGAGGAGATTGTTTCCATGTTAAATATTGATAATTTAATATGTTTATGAAGGTGTATACATGTTTATGCACTGGATAAAAACGAGGTGTTTTTCACAGCACTAACATCATCCAAGTTTCTGTATTACATAAATCAGCAAGAGATTTATGTAATAAATATTTTTCTTAAGAATTTTGAAACATAATAATGATATGCTAAATTTTTTAAACATTGTGGTGAGCAGAGTAATCCTAAAGTATATGCACAAAACAAATCTGCACCCACATAGAAGTACAAAATTTGACTCAGCACACCATGTCTGACCTGATACACAGTCCATGAAAAGTATTTATACATCTTCTTTGTTATGTTACAATCACATGATTCAATGTGTTTTATTTGGATTAATTTGTGTTAGACCAACACAAAGTAGCTCATTGAAGTGAAAAGAAAACAAAAGATGATTTCAACATTTTTGACAATAAAGAAATAAAGAAGATGGTTTGCCTTTGTATTTAGTTTGCCTTACTCTGAAACCCCAAAATACAGCCCAGTACAATCAGCTGTCCTCAAAACTCACCTCATTAGTACATTTGTACCTTAACCTCAGTATAATACAGTTTTTTTAATTGTGAGAAAGTTAAAATCAGGGTTAGGTTATAATACAACACCATGAACTTTAAACTGAGCACTGTTCAGACCATTTTTCAAAGACAGAAAGATTGTGGCACAGTGGTAAACCAACCAAGACATGGCTTTTCTGCAAGCCATGTTCAGTAAACACCAAACATGTGGAATAAGGTGCTCAGGAAACTAAAGTAAGCCATCAATCTGAACACACTACCCCCACTTTGAAACTTGGTGGGGGCAGCATCATGCTGAAGAATTGTTTTCCTTCAGCCATTACAAAGAAGCTGGTTTGAGTTCATGGGAAATTCAGATAAGATAAGATTTCTTTGGTGTCATTGCATACACAAAGCATACACAATGGGATTGAGGCCCCATTCACACGAAGATGGGTTTGTCTGTTTCCGACAAAAAGCGAAACCAATTTTTTTAGTCATATAGTGGGTCCCGTCCAGATGAAACAGCTACAAAACTGACAACCTTTTAAATTGGCTCCCAGAGTGGAAAAGTTTGAAACCGCTCCCCACAACATTGTTACCTGGACACCACAATCCGTATAACTAGATACAACTTGTAACTGATCAAGTTAGAGAGAGAGAGAACATATATCCCTGAACAGAACGCTACTTCGCTCGGCTGCTTTCAGTCACAGAGTTAAAATTTATATGGGATTTTATATGAGATCTTTTGCCTCAGCCATGACGGGGACAAGGAGAACACCTTTATAACTTCAAGGATTTTTAACTTTAGTGAAAGTATTTTTAAAGGTTTGATTTCATGCTGACTCCCTACCCGGTTCAATCTCCTGCTCTGACCATCTCAGCTGTTGTGTCCTTAGGCAAGACACTTTACCCGCATTGCTTGCTGCCGGTGGTCAGAGGGCCCGGTGGTGCCAATATATGGCAGTCTCGCTTCTGTCAGGCTGCTCCAGGGCAGCTATGGCTACTCTCACCATCGTCAGGGTGTGAATGTGTGTGTGAATGGGTAAATGTCTGACTGTAGTGTGAAGCACTTTGCGGTCATCAGACTTGATAAAGCATTATACAAGTACAAGCCATTTACAACAATGGATCTTTGGCCTCCTCAATAGACATGTCGAGAGCGAGGAGAACACATTAATAGCTTAAAAGATTTTTAACCACAGTGAAATTATTTTTTAATGGTTTGATTTCACGCTGACTCCCAGGCTGTGGGCTGCTCTTGTCAGCCCACAGCCTGGCCCTGAAAAAACTGTTCCTGAAACTCTCGCAAGCGAGCGGAGCCATCGGTACGCAGCTAAAACGAGCCGGTGGAACAGGGCCTAAAATGCATCTTTTCTTTCTCATGCATTCCTAGTTTTTGTCATGCTCTTCTTCCTTCTTTATTTCTGTGGCAGCATTACTGCGCCACTCACTAGTGTGGGAATTACAATACCTATCGCAGCCCCTCTAGCTTGATGTTGTTTCATCTTTACGCTCAAACTTTTTGGTGCATATACAGTATTTAACTCCGTGTGGATGTGGCCTCAGAGCACTGCCAATGATGCCAACGTGTAGGAAGAGAAAAAAATACATAGTTTATTTATTATACTCCATTCAATCTGGCTGAACTTGAGCCATTTTGCAAAGATAAATGGGCAAAAAAGTTAATCTCTAAATGAACAGAGTTGGTAAATACACACCCCAAGAGACCCTGGGTTAATTGGCGGCGCTGTATAAAAAAAAAACTGATTTAAAAAAAATACAAAGTCTCACATTAACTATGAAATCATCATAATCTTCACACTATAAATCATTATATGTCACAATATGTTTCTCACACCAGGCTCATTTAGAAGAGTAACAAATGTGTGATACACAATTTTGGTTTCAAGAAGCATACTGTCCTGGAAGCTGTGCTGGTTATATAATACCTGTTATGAATATTGTACAGCCTTTTACTGCACCTCCAGAGTCGCATGACTTCTTAAAGCCTAATTCTGCCTTGAAATATGTACTAAGCTTATTTCAGAAGCTTTTTCAAACATCTGTCCTAAATTCATCTAATCAGGTTAGATCTGCACTGATTTAAGGTACTTTTCTAGATTCTCTTTATGAAACTGTAATTTATTTAAAAATCTTCTTAAGAGAAACTAAATGGCATCACCCCAGCTGAAAAGGGTACACTCAAATAGTCACACACTTTGTATTTCTTAAAATGTCTAAAAGAGGAAGTAATTAGAGCTGCCATGTGAGTGTTCTTGCCTGCCTGATTATGAAACATGATAAAGTAAAACAAGGTTCTACTATCCATTGACAAAACACAGTCCTGCTTACCCACATTGCCTTAGCTGGCCTATATCTCTAGTAGTATATTTCATGTTATAGTTTAGTACCTACTAATGTATATTTAATTAGAGATTTACTTTAAACATTCTCTCTCTATGAGTAAAAATAGATGAGAAGACCCCAGGAGGAGGATCTGACATGGAGACACTGGTCTAATGGTAATTCCACTCCGATATAAAGATCATTTTGGTTCAGTGACTTGCAATGAAACACAAATTCAGCTGCAGACTATTAAGACACTGAGCCCTCATCTGTTTCAATAGCACAGAGGCTTTAGCTGAGACAAAAGCTTTTGTCAGGATCAGAGAGCTCACACTGCAGCCTGTAGAGACATCAGGCTGGTTTATGACAGACAGGTCAGCAGGGGGCGGGGCAGGGGGGCTGAGACATACATATAGCTTTAATTGTGCAAATGCCAATGTGCATGAAAGTGTTTAGAGCCCCAGAGATGACATAGCATTGTGTGAAAACTGCCCTGAAAACCTGGGACAGCGCCCACCCTTGCTTTAATGTGCCCCCTGATGTGAGACCCATGATCTGGTCAGTGTGGGTTATTCATATTGTGTGTGTGCGAGCATGCATGCACACACACGCGCATGTTTGAGTGAGTGAATCAGGGTTTCCGGGTGCTGTATGGCACCTGCTGCTGGAATGCTGGAAAACAATCAATCCAATATTGGTGTGGGTGTAAGATTTTAACCAGGATTCTGCCTCCAGAGCTCTGCTGTTGGCACATCTGGTGAAGTAAAAAATTATCAAAAAACAATCTCCTTGGTAACTATCTTGAGACCAGGTTAAATCAAATGTTATTAAAAGTTATTTTAACAAATAAGGTACACAGTGAATCAGAAGAATGGGTAAAAGGTAACAACAAATGATGAGGTGATAAGTTCATGTGTATAATTGGAATGAGGAATTTCTGATTTCAAAGTCTACAGAACCCTGAAAGCATATCCCATGAAGTTGGAATGCCAGCTGGGAAAGTCAAAATTTCCAAATTGGCATATTTTTCATTTGCACGCAAGGGTACATACTATGCTGTAGGGGAGAATAAAAAGATGTATGCATCTAAATGGAGAAGAAGAACTAATAAACTCTTTCTTAGTTTATTTATACTCATTTAAATACAAAACTTCTTGTACTTCTGGCAAATGAAGATTTATACTTGTTTTCATTCAGCCAAGTTTTTTCTCAATATGTAAATGAGACAAGAATCTCTCAAAAATAAAAAATAAAATAAGACAATGTAAAAGGAGTATTAGTTTTAGAAAAAAACCCTCATATATCTCTTTTGATAATATTTTATAAATAAATACCCTGTGAAAATTATACCCTTCTCAACAATGAATGGAAAAATCTCTAGTGACACCACAAAAAAAACAGCCCTTCTTATAACTTCTAACCATTTTTTGTCTGTTTCCAATAGTATTTTGATGATTTATGTTTGGTGGTGATCTTCCACAGCTGATAGTATGTGATGTGCAGTATTTGTCTAATAAATTATAATTAACAATCTAAATGGGGGGAAATGACAAAAAATAAATTATTTAACAGCTGTGTATTATTTTAGAAAATGTCTGGAAAAAAATCAGCAATAACAATACTTGCTTTCTCGAGTCTTCACAAATGTCCAATAACCCAACTGATCGCTACAGTCTTTGTCAGTTGCTTTTTTAAAATAATAGTCATAAGGGTATAAAGAGTCACTTAATATAGTGAGAAATTTGACAAGTTAGCATTAGGTATTATAAAACAAATGCAGGAAGTTAATGTCATTGCAAAGGCTAAAAAGCCTTTGCAATGACCTTGATTGAAAACTAACTGTATTACTCTAAAGGTTATCAACTGCCAACTGTGCATTGGTGCCTTTAATTGAGTTTTGGTATGTATTTGTCGTGACTGCTTGGCGTATTTCAGAAAGTGAGGTTAGTCAAAATCCAGAAAAGTTCTGGGGTAAATTCATTCATACCCTGGATCTTCTGTTTCAGAAAGCTAGGAAGCCATTGCTCTGAGTCAAATTATGACAACAAATTACCCTGCTTGGTAGCAGGGTGGGTTGGGCTATCCCTTGTTTTTTCCTACTTTTTAGCTGCACAAGGAAGTGTCAGAAAAGGCATGTCCTTTCTGGAAAAACTTTTAGACGATGGAGCATGGGCGATGATTAAATGTCTTATCATTTCTGGATTAATATATTTTTGAGCCTTACCGTTTTTCGACGCATTCAATGATTTATCTAAGTATTCTCAGCCCACACATCACTTGTATAACACATCGAGGCCTCGCTGTCATTTCTGAACATACTTGGTGCTGCACATTGTTTTTATGCAGAAGGCAGGGTTTTATTAGCCTGGCCAGCCAAACTCAGTTTCGCTTTCACTTTGCTATACAGCGAACTGAGACTGGAACTACTCACATAGAGTCCTCTTTCCAGATACCGACTTATCACAGGCGTGGGCGGCCTTTATATGTGGAGTGAAGTGCAGCACCCAAGGATCCCTCAGCCAAAACAAACAAGATGGTTGCGTCTACGGAGCGTTAATTTGCTAGTGCGCATTCTTCTGTTTTAAAAAGAATCATTCGCTATAGTCTCCGCTCGACCTCTGCTTGGCATGTCGAATTATATTGTGAAATGTTGACAGCGGAAGTTCCAGAGAATTGCAGATATCAGGGAAAGCAATAATTAAAACCTTTTTAGACTTCAAGCAATATTTCTTTTTCATATATTTTAGATTTTCCAGGTGTATCTGCCTGCGTAGATGACACTCACATTCCTATCACTAAATCAAGACGATTATGTGAATACAAAGTTTTATAGCATCAATGTGCAGGTAGGCCTAAATAGACTTAATAAATGCGAATGTTGACAATGCAGCTAATTATAGTTTTGTACAGTGAAGATCATATGAAATGCAGCCCACATAATCTGCAATGTGAAAGCCAAGTGGCATGGGCCTTTGCATTTTTCATAGGTCTACCTGAATATGGATGGATGAATAACTGATAACAAATTCAACAAATTGTTGAAAATACGATAATGTTTTAGTTGGGTAAGGCTATATATAAAAATAGCTCATAACTGGACCTTACCTGATTAAACTGTATTTTGATATTTTATCTAGATCTGCTGCAGCGTCCTTTTTGTGTCAGGCGGGTTGCACCTACATGTAATCAATGACCCCTCCTCCATTTTTGGATGTCGAATGAGTGTAATGTGACAATACCGCGTTAATTCTGTGTCAATTAACACTCACACATTGACTTGTTTTCAGTCAAGTTTTTTGTCCATAAATGGTTGACATAGTACAAAAGAAAATAGAAACGGGTCTAAGACTGACAATCCATCCATCCATTATCTATACCTGCTAATCCAAACGGGGTTCTGGACAGGTCTCCAGTCCATCACAGGGCAACCTGGAGACACAAAGGACAAACAACCATGCAAGGGGAATTTAGAGAAACCAATTTACAATTTAACAGTCATGTTTTAGGGCTGTGGGAGGAAGCTGGAGTACCCAGAGAGAACACACACATGCACAGGAAGAACACACAAACCCTATCCAAAAAATAAGACCCCAGGCTGGAGTTCAAACCCATGACCTTCTTCCTACAAGGCAGCAGTGCTACCAACTGCTCCTCTGTGCAGCCCCTGACGATCCTCATATGTTTTGTTTTAAACTTTTGTTGTTTTTTTTCACGGAAATGACTGTATTATTCAACACTGTAATGGGCATTCTTGAGATCTCATGATGTCACTTCTTTTTGTCAAAATCCTTTAAGAAGCAAATTCTGATAAAGGACCCAAATCTGAGGTCTGATATGACCACATAATGATGCCACAAACTTTGGCCAATTACCTCTGTACTGAGCATGCATCAGGTTACCAGTCAATGTGGTGTCAGCGTAGATCATTCTTACTCATCTGGAAAACTTTTTTTTATCTCTGTTTACATTTTTTTTTTTTTTTTTTTTTTTACAAATGGTTCCACAATCTTAATACCTCAATATACAAAATCCTTAGAGGGAAGACGTGTCGGTCAGAGTGAGTGTTAAGTCATGCCTTCCAGCAATTAAAGCCAAGTTTTTAAGCCTTGACAGATGAGAGCTGTGCAACAGCCAACTCGTTTTATCGCATGTCACACTGTGAGGTGATTTTAGCAAAATCTTTGCTGAAATCTCAGTCAAAAATATCAGTTAGAGATGTGTTAATGTACTTGGCAATTCTTAAAAAGAAATAGTCACGTTCTTGTCTAAATGTATTATTGATTTCATCCAAATTCTCAGAAGCAGAACTTTTGTTTTTTCCACAAACCAAGTCTTAACTTTTATGCCACTAAGCCACTGCTGACGTCTTGATTTAAAAAGCAGCAATAAAAGCGAAAACAATGGGAAGCCACGTGGAAAGTATGATGAGGTTATGTTGGGAGGACTTTTCTTTTTGGATTTTCCAGTGCCTTCCTTACAGCTGGGAAAGAGTCACAGTGTGTAACAGTGTGGGCTCTATGAAGGGACTTTCTTAGTTGAGGTTTTACGCCTTCAGCAGCAGTTTGTTAATGTTTCTCGTCACAATCAAAGCCGGAAGAGGAAACGTTTCACCCAGGTAGCTACATAAATATACAGTAGCATTGATACACATACAGAAGAATAACACACTACATGTCTTTAGCCCTTTCCAAGCCCCGCCTCTCACCTCCCACCTTTTTTTCTCCTCTTCAACCCCTCCTTCCATCCATGTTTCCCTCCCGTTCTCTCCCCTCTTGAATTAAGTCCATTCTTTTAGCCTGTTCTCCCTCTGAGCGTTTCTGCTCCACTCAGCTCCTGTGTATGTGTGTTTGAACTCCTTGTGTGTGTGTGTTAAGAAGAGTTTTATGTGTGTGCACAGTGCTGTTTTTTTTTAAAGAGGAGCTGAAGTGCAGCCGTTCATCAGTGGAGCTGACTGCAGTCAGGGGAATACTCAGATCTCACAGCACCGCTTTTCAACTTACTGCTGCTTACAGGACCTTTTTTTTTTGAAGACTCAGTGGACTTTTATTTTGCACCAAACCCGGACTGCAACGCCGTTCTCTTTTTGTCCCACTTCTACCTTTCACTGGAATTACTGATATTCATTTTTCCAGAGATTCTTCCAGGATTTGAAATTTTTGTTTATTTATTCTTCTAGTTTCTGGGCTGTCCATCTCTGGTATTTCTATTAATGTAATTCCAAGCTTCTTCTACACATAGTTGACTTATGAGATGTTAAACCTTTAATGGACATTTAAAAACAAGCGTGTAAAGGTGTGCATTAGCCATAAGTTTAGTAGTGTCTGGGACACAGAAAAGTAGTTTAGAGAATGGAAACCATTAGTGATACAAGAGGCATGATGGGCTCAGGTGGATGCTGATCCTGAACTGGACTCTCCTGAACCTTCGCAGACTTTCCTCTGGAACTAGATGGGAAGGTGAGTTTTGATTCATTGCACAAGCTGCTCCCATCACAAAGTGTTTCATGTATGACATTAACTTATTGATAGTGGTGTAACTAGAGGCCTTTTTAGGATCCTAAAACTTCAAGTGCTTAGTCCTACCCAGAAATACATTAATTTAATGTGAGAGCAGAATTAGTTTTTCTGTAATTTAATTTTAAAATAGTGGCAGACAGTTATTAATAATTTTCTGCCTAGCCTGTGTTTCCCTATTTGAAATAAAGAACAAAATATTCAAATCTTTACATTATAATAGCAATTGCAGTAAAACACTTAGAAAAAAAATTAAAGGGTTAGTAAAGATTCTCTTCACATTTTATTTGCATACATTTTGTAAAAAATGTGTATAATTTTAAAATACTGTCAAAAAGGTACAAATTTCTAAATCACTTGTACCAAAAAATTATACGTTTGATGTAATCTGCATAAACAAAAATGTTATGGGAATACTGGGTGGCAGCCATTGTGCATCTTAATGCGGTTGTGGTGTGAAACATACTGTATGTACGTCTTTGTCAAAAACCAGCCATAGTGCCAGGTTTTGTGATAGACACTGATTAAATTAAATATTTTATTTACACTGTACTGCACTACAACAGCAAGATCATTTTAAAAGCCATACATTTCTAGAGAGAGACACCAATCATTCGGGCAAAGATCAGTAGATGACAATTTTCCCTTAACTGGCTCTGATCAGTGATCAGCAGGTTACATACAGGAGCACGTTTTTTTTTTTTTTCATTTCAATATAAATCAGTTATGCACATCAGCTTGGATGCATGAATAGAAATCATTATGTCCGGTTACCTCCAGACCCTTTTTACTATTTTATGCGTTATACGTATTTCTTTGGGAGCCATATCATTCTGTCAAAATCTGATTTGGCATGTCAGATCTAAAGGAAACTTAAAGTCTGTTATCAACCAGGAATTGCTTGATCATTGCAACCCTATAAACATATACACCTTTATCAAAAGTAACATCAGTCAAGTTCTCCAAAGTTCATTCTGACAGACCTGATCAGTGGAAATAGCCCTCATTATGAGGCAGATTTAGCAGGGAATGATCCCAACTCTAATCCTAACTTCAAATTGAATCCACTCCAATTGCAACATTTCTTTTTCCTTATTAAGCCTTGAATACTTGGAATAATTAATCCAAATCAAACAAAGATTAGCCACAGGTTTGCAGGCTGGGAAACTTCCCCTTCATGTTGCATTGCCAGATGGCTTAGTACCAGCAACCAGTAGAGTGCTGCGGTCTCGCTGCTTCCTCATTCACTGGGTCTCTTTCTGATTCCTCAGTTCATTCGTCTCTAATCGTCTTTCTCTTGTTCATCTTGTCTCAGCACAAATCCCCAAAAGACTTAGTAACTTTTAGTGTACAACTGGTTTTTCTTTCCACAGTGTGCGTGTGTGCCTTTTAGATTGTCTGCATTTAAGTGAGACTGACTGAAACTGAAACGTACTGCTGCAACAAGTCCCAAAGCAATGCTCCACTGAAATGATGGGTTATGAAGTGGACAATGAGTTAAAATTCATTCCTTCAACCTTCATATAAGATTTATTTATGTGCTGGTATAGATCAGTCTAGTAGTTTTTTAACAGCTCATATTTTATTTTCAGTTTAATTATCTGCCTAGACATGTAAATCACAGCTAGTCATCAGTAAACTCATCATTTTCACCTCACCGGTGGTCCGTTCGTTTCAGTTTTTGAACATACAAAGGTGAAATGAGGCACTGCTCACCTACCTGTAATCTTGAGGAAGACTGAACGCTGCCTCACCTCCAATTCACAGTAGTTTTCTTTTCTCTTTGGCATACTTGCCCCATGCTTCTGCTCCCATCTCGGGATTGTTTGTAAAAATCAGCAGCATATCCATGTTCTGCCATGCTTCTCCAACCTCACCTGCTCTTCTGAGGCTCAATATCTCAACTAAATCAAAACACAACAATTGCTCCTAATGGTGCATTTCAGCATGGCTTTTGTTTAACAGTCCTGGCTGGAATGTTGCACAGGTCACATCCAACTTTTTACACGCCTGTTGCATTTCTACTAGTGTGTGTGAAAGCTAAGAGGGTAGTCCCTGGATACTTTTTTAAATTTTTTACTTTCACCGTTCAGAGTAAAGGTTGCCACATACCTTTCTGTGTCTCAAGCTGCATGGACCTCACTGACCAGCGTACCCTGATTTATGCTATTTTTGACTCAGTCGAACCCCAGCTTTCCACTCAGATTTACTGTTTTCCTCCAGCCTTATAGAGGGTGATAATGTGCTGTTTTTTACGTTTTATACTCAGGAGCGAAGAATTTACCAATTGAAAAAAAAAACAAAGTTAATTTTATTTATTTAGTTTGAATATTTTCCTTAATCACAGGAGATGTTTTTCTTCCACTTCTTTGCATACAAATTCCAATTGCTTGTATACAAATAAGAAGTCTCATAAACGTCTGCGGTGGATTTTTGGTTCTTTATTCATGGAGTTAATTAGGTAGAGTAGCTTGTAATTTTACTCAAGTAAGAGTAGCGATACTTAAGTAATAATATGACTCAAGTAAAAGTAAAAAGTACAGCGCAGTAAAACTACTCCTAAAAGTAAGTTTTGTACTCAAGTAAATGTAACTGTGTAAATGTAACTGTGTAAATGTAACTAGTTACTACCATCCTCTGATAGCATTCATTGCTCCTTCACTGCTTGGCCAAGTCTATAACAATGGCCGCACATGTCAGTGTGATGCACAGGACCCTAAAACTCTGTTTTGCCATGTAAAACACAAAAACAGGTTTGTTTTTTCTTCTAAACTTCCACGTTGTCCAGCGATTTCATAAATAATAATTTTCAGTGATGTGAAATGGAGTTTTTGTGTGGATGAAAGGTCAAACACCTAAAAATGTACTCGTTTTCCCAGATATCCAGCTATCTGTGGACCTTGATCTGGATTGCAGTTGTCTTTATCAAATGTGTTTTTAATGCCACCATATGACTTGGAGTATGACTGGAACACAATCCAGATGGTCACAAAAATCTGGGCTGTGCCCTGCCACACAGGCTGGGTGGTAGAATAGACAAGACAGTGGACAGGGAGGTCTAAAATCTGACATTGCATGCAGGACACCATTTTTTTTACTCAAATGCTAGGACTACTGTACGATTAAACCTCAATCTCTCTGTAATGTGAGTCATAATATGAGATTTTTTTTTAATTATTTTGTTGTATAGTAAAGTACAGAGGTCAGCAACTTTTACAATCCGAAGAGCCATTTTGGCCTTTGCTCGTACTGTAAATAAAACTCATGTAGAGCCACAAAATCTAAGTGATCAGTTTTGTGGTTAGGTTAAAGAACCACAGTTTTTAGCTAATTGAATATTTAAAAAATAAACATTAAAACTTTTTATTGAAAAGATTTAAAATATATATTTAATAAAATAATTCAAATATATGTAAAATATAAACAACCCCACCTCTCATTCTGTGACCGCTGTAGATAACCAACAGGCCCCTCTCTCCAAATTGTGTAATAAGTGGGTATAGACAGAGGGAAAGTTTTTGACATTTTGTTGAGAAAATTATATTAAGAATTGACAAAGAGTGACAGTAGAGGGCCTAAAAGTGAGACGTGGATCCTGAGCCGCAGGTTGTAAACCCCTCGTATAGAAAACTTCAGTTAAATATGAAATTTGGCCCATAGAAGACATTTTTTGATGAATTAATAATATTTTAGGTCTATCTTTTTTAATTACTTTTTAAAGGCAAAAGCAGACAAACATTTCTTATGAAACACCCCTGAAATAAACTTGTGAACTGGTAAACATGCTTAATAGGTTCTTTGTTAAGTAAATTGTAACTCTAAGAGTGTGAAATCTGTACTTGCATTTTCACTAAACAAGTAGTCCTTGGTTCCTGAAGCAAAAACTTTGTAGTTCCCAGCTTGTCTTCATTGAGCTCCTTTCTCTCTGATTTGCTGTGCTTTCTCACCCTTTCAGTCAATCTTAGAGTTCAAGTTTCATCCCTTCTTAACATTTTCCTTGTTTTCAACAGTGCAGTACATGTGATTATATGCCGACATGGTGCAGAGATGTAAAATCCTATTAAAGCGAACCACTTTAACCCCAGAAACGCACTTCTTTTTTCCACCCTCCTACTGCTCTCAATGTCTCCTGCCAATCAAACTGAACCAAAAGCCACCAGTTACCTGCTGTTTGGCATTTTGCTCTTTAAAGTGTAGACCCCTCCTTCTACCTCACTCGCTCCTTCTAATTCTTCCTTCTCTTCCACCAATCTTTCCTGCCTTTCATTTCTCTGTCACAGGGAGGCTTAGACTTGTTGGTCATTGGCCAGGGAAACTCCTTTCTCTCTACGTACAAAACAATTGGCTCTTTTCTTTCCATCACATACTCTTTTTCTTCCATCCCTATACGTTTTCATTCTTTTCGTGGGACTGTATGCATGCAGTCATGCTGTAGGCTTCAAGTGCTCAAATCCCTTCGTCTTGTCCTTTCAGAACTTCCCTCCACTTCCAGTCTCAAATGCTGTTTTTGTCTTTCCCTGCCTTTTGAGTTCTGCTTTGTGCCTGTAAATCAGATTTTTAACAGCTCTGCTTTTCTTTCTCCTCTATTCATGTGCTCATACAGTTCCCTTTTTCACAGCTCTTCTCGTTCCTTTGGTTTTTTTCCCCCCAGATATCATAGATCACATCCAATTAATTGTCATCTGCCCTCTTCTTGTTATTATAACCTGTTTAGTTTTGTTGCTTGAGCCTATCTTTTCTCATTTAAATGTCTGTCCTATTCCTTCACACCGTCCAATTATTCTGACATCTGCTATGCCTCTTATATTTCGTATGGCTTTTATATTTCCTATGGCTTTTTAATCACCTTTTGTCTTTGCTCACTTTTTTTCTGTAACTTCATTCAAAAAACAACTTGGCTATCAAATCCCAAATTTTAGTTAATATGCGTACTCTGTCCTTGGGTCAAACATGGACTGATTTCTCACTCAATTCCTGGGTTCAATTAATACAACAGAATTGGGTTGTTGGTTTGAACCAGCATACTAGGCAAGGTTTTCTACCCAAATGTACGTTAAAATAAGAGACGCTCTGCTTAGGATTTTTGATTTCTGGATTTTAAAACCATTGCCTTGCTAAAACCCTTTTTTTTGGATTATGATATTTTCAATATCAAGAATGAATAGCATTCAAAATTGCTGTTTCTAGCTTTCTTGACTTGCATATTCATTGAATCTTAATATCAGAGTACAGTAGTAGAGACGTCATTGTGCCGACAGTGAAAGAGCTGTTGTTGTAAAACAGGAATTGCAAAATGTATAAAACAAAGGAATAACAATTTCAGATTTGATACTGTTGTGTCTTTAGTATCTTATATTAGTGATCAGCATAGGTATTACATGTAGCATTATTATAACAGTTTTCTCCTTTCATTTATCCCTCAGAACATAGATGTTCAAAAGTAAACATATCTGAATCCTACATGCTCCATAACAGACAAAGTCTCAACCATCTAAACCAGCATCCTTGTTGTACTCCATTCAACCTTGCTCTTATCAACTTTATGTGTCACTCTCTTGCAGGCAGAAAAACCCACAAACATGACTTGACGTGGTTTAGAAGATTCTGTTTCTAACAGGGAAGAGTAGTCCAATAAACATAAAAGTTATTTTTAGGCCAAAATAAACATAACCTGTGTTATTGTTGCTAGCGCACACTTCGGGTGCGGGCTGCCTTACATGAACTTGTATGTTACATGGACTTCTAGTTTAGACATTTCAGTCAGGCAGTCTTGTAGACAGCTCAGGGGGCCTGTCAGGTAGTCACAGTGTACCGTAAGGCTCCGAATATCCATTGAGTGGAGCTGCTTTGTTGTTTACCAAAGTCATACTTACACATTTTAACAGATTTTTGAGCGCATTGTACCAAATAATATCAGACAGTATAATAATCATATATCATAATAATAATCATAATAATCAGTGATAATCATTTATAAGGCACACAGGATTATAGGGCGCACCATCAATTTTTGAGAAAAATGTAAGAATTTTAAATGCGCCTTATAGTCCATAAAATACGGTATCTTCTCTAACCCGAGTTACAATTTTTGACAGCAGCCATGTTTCCATCCAGTTCTCATGTGAATTTTGAGCAAACATTTCAAATGTTTAAAAAAAGAAAATGTGAATTTTGGCAGAAGCTGTCATTATGCATGGCTGTAGTAAACAGGATGTAGAGGTTGCAAACTAGCATTGACCACACATCTAAAACAAAAATGAGAGAGGTTTAAAGGAATGTGTTGCTATCAGGCTAGTTGTATTTGTTCTATCATGTCAACCCATGTTTTGACATGCAGTCCGGAGACGTAGAGTAAGAAATGCCATCCTATATGTGTTATGTGAATATCCAGGAATACGGCAAAAGTGGAAACAGTCGATCAGTCATGTGAGGTAAATGTTTGCTATGTCAGAACTTATTCAGCAAATGTGGTTCCAACTCCTGTTTCGCAAATTAACGCTTTTTTGGGAAAGGCATAAAAACACCTCAAATGAGCGTAAGCGTTTTTATCCACCTTATCTAATGCAACACTTCAAAATGCACATAAAAACTGTTAATGGAAACAAGGTAACTGTTTGGTTTAAACAGCAGTATAAACCAAGCATTTGGATTCATTTGGTGTTCATCTGACCATCATTGTCTAAAACATTTCTTCTTTTTCCCACCCGGTGGGGGGAAAAGGCTAGAAGTTAAGTTGCTAATATTCATTCATTCATTCTTGGTTGTGGTATTATTGTGTGGCACTCTAACCTCTCTGTGCAAAGGCGCGTCTCACCCTGGAGGCGAACTGCTTTGTCTGCCAGTCTTATTTAGGCTGGTTTTTGACAGGACAGCTTGGCCCCTCGTCTTCCCCCTTTGAATCTCTGTCTGTCTTTATTTTTAATCCATTCCCTCCTGGCATGCTGCTGCTCAATGTCTATTGAGGCTGAATTGAATGCAAGTGTCGGTGATCCCAGTGGCTTTTTTTCTATTATTAAGATGCATTATAGAGCATGCAGCGAGTTTGAGTACTCATGCTGAAGAGTGTGTTTGCAAACCTGGGTGCTAACTAGGAGGTGTTTGTTGTTGAGATAAGTACCCTGATCACTTGTGTATAAATATGCAAAGGTGGTTGTCTGTAGTTAGTTCAAAGAAACAATGCTTTTGAACTGATGATGGCTCATATAGACAACATCGGACATTGCAATGCACACACACACAGCTCTCGGAGGCTCTGAGGGACAATGGGACCAGTTGTTTGGGTTATACAAGCCAATAGGAGCATAAGGACCTTGCCGAAGCCTAAGCCACTCCCAGGAACTGTCGTGAACTGTGCTGGAGTGTGTTCCTGTTTGTGAATCACGGCGCTCCAGCTGACAAGAGCGCTGACGTCCATCTCCTTGAAAATACTGCAAGCATCTTTGCAGCTTTGTACACAACCTTGGGCGTGCAAACACACACAGTGTCTCTTTCTTTCTGCTTGACAGAGAAACACTTTGTTATCACTTTAGTGTTTTTTTATGGCACCAGTATGTGTGTACATCAAACCTAAACAAGGCTGAGTCTACAAACGTATTACTGTGGATACCTAAATAGTACAAATGAGGTTACATTCTGCCCAGTTCTTGAATGTATGTATTTGTCCATTCATAATGTGTGTGTGTGTGTGTGTGTGTGTGTGTGTGTGTGTGTGTGTGTGTGTGTGTTTATATACTGCAGGGTATGAGGGAGTTTATGTCTCCTTTCAGCTCTGCCCTGTTGTGTTGTGGTCTGGCTGCCATGAGCTTATGAGAGTTCTCCTGTCTCAACGCCTCAATAGCTCTATTATTCATGAAACCGAGTGCCAACAGTCTTGACTGTACTGTGTGTGTACGTGCATGTGTGAGTTGCCTTTGTCTGTCTTGGGATTTATGTGTGATTTTAATTCTTTACCACAGCTTTGGATGATAGTTCAACCGCAGTCAAGAAATGTGAGGACTGGCATAAAGGCCAACAAAACTCCTCTTTTTTGGTTTTTGAATTTCCTTGCTTCTTGATCATGATTTTTGCTTCCTGTTAAATGCTAAAAAATGTTTCCTTCTCTCTATGAAATCAGGGGTTATTATTACCTGAATAAGAGGGACTGCAAGTCAAATATATACCTGCAATAAAATTCAGAAAATAAACTTACAACTAAAGAGTATAAAAAAATTGCTGACCAAACTTTTGTTTGTTATTAGTAATTTTGCATCTTCACTATTTTGGTACTTAACTTGTTTAGTGCAAACAGAGCTGCTGCCCAGGGGGCACTTTGTCCCCTGACCTCTTCACATATTAAAACTATATCTAAATCCTACAGTCTTAACATTCAGCCTTCTATTTATGCTAAAAATACAAAAATTTTGTTTTGCAAATGTAAAAAAAACCCCAAAAAAACATAAGCAATGCACTTTAGAACTTTTCACATATTCCCATTTGTGTTTAATGTCAATGAAGGCACAAATGTAAATGCAAATTAAAAGTTTTTTAATAACTGGATTGCTTAAATGGTTATCTCTGTTACTCAAAAAAGGACCAGGTTACATAGGTAATTTTTGGCTGATAGCAAACTTTGATGATCTGAAGCAGAGTGACAAGCAAACAAAACCAGAAGAAATATATTAGAAGGCACAAACTTTTTCACAGGCATTTAGTATTGTGAGTGTTGATTTACGACAAAAGAGTAAAAGGTGGGGATGAAATAGCAACATGCATGGTAAGAAATGTTTGTTTCAACAAAATGATTTCATTACTGGTATGATAAGAGAGTTGATTGGGATAGAAAATGGCACTATTTGTGTACAAAATGCTAGTGTGTGGATGCAAAATGTTTTTGTATGGGTACAAAATGAAATCACGTGGTTTGTAATGGAACTAAGTGAGAAGAGCATGTGAGTACAAAAACATTTAATGGCAGGAAATAAATGGTCCTTACCAAAATTATCAACTTACAGAAACATTAATATTTGCTGAAGTAGGTATAATGGTAAAAAGGTCAGCGTGACTTGGTGGACAGATATTTTGTACATAACATATGTGGATATAAAATGATTTGTTTATGGATAAAAAATAGAAGCAGGGATGGGTATAAAATGGCTTGCTTTATAGGTACGTGTTGGTGACAACATGTACAAGCTGATTGTTCATGGGTAGGAGAAGGTAGTATGTGGGCACAGAAAAACTTTGTATGGACACAAAAAATGGTTTATAGGTATGGAACTGTTTTAGAAGGGGGGTGGAAATGGCAACATCCTGGTACAAAATAGCTTGTGGGTACAAAATGGTAGTAGGGAGGAAATAAATGGCAAACAGCACGAAATGTCACCGTAGGGATGAAATATTACGTTTTAAAATTTCATTTGATCGCCTTACACTCTTGCCTGTTTTTCAAATTCAACATGTTTATTTTATCTAGTTGGACATTTAGTTTTGAGAGAAAAAAATATTTTTAGGTTTCAAAAGTATTTTAAATAAATAAATAAATATTTTCTTTTATAGTCCTGAAGAGGGAATGTTTAACTCACACATCAAAAAAGATGCTGATTTTTGGAGAGGGCAACAAATGAAGGGCATTGATAAGGGCTAATTGTAAGGAGGGTTGGAAGAGGTGAAACTGAAAAAAACTTAGGTTGCCTGTTTGTTACTCAATGCCAACTATGAGGTGTAATAGAATGAAGGAGACAATTTCCAGTGAAAGGCTTTATTGTTCTGACTGCCCAGCAGCAGAGTCCAAAGTACTGAAAGAAAGGTGTGTATGTGTGTGTGTGTCCAGTGCACCCTTTTTACACCACAGTGATATTTGTACTGAATGGTTTAAAAACCAATGATCGGGTTCTTGATCCAGCTGTGTTAATTCATAGAACACATAATAAATATTTGTCAGGTAATTAGTTGAGTGTTCATTGACATTTTTTTCATTTTGAATTTTGTAAATCCTCAAATATACTCATAAAGTGTTATGTGCCACATTGTGATGTATAATTCTAATCCAACACCACAGTATCACTTCAAAATAAACACTTTGAATACTTTGAATAACTCGAGTCTCACGCAGATGTTATGAGGTGATGATGCCTTCATTCATTGATCTTTGGCTTTGTACGTCCAGCTATATGTAGGCTTGCCAGCAATGGGATGATTTGGTGCAGTGTGGAGAGAGAAAGCGGGAGTGCGTCGTCTGTCTTGGCAATCCCACAGACATGGAGAGGTTGTGCTTGGCTTGGCATTTGTCGCTGCATATCTCTATCTCACACATGCTGTCTCCATCACTGTGGTCAGTGTGTGTGTGTGTGTGTTATTTGGACTCTGCTCCTCTGTTTCTTGCAGTAATGTGAAGGAATTATAGCGTAGCTGGCATAATAGAGGCTGGCATTGACACACCCTGGCATGAGCATCAATCTGATTCAGACTAAATATACCTCAGTGTTTGTGTATCCTTGTGTGTCTGTATGCAAGGGCATCCCTGGCACAAGCAGTGATCATTTCTGAATCATCTCCCTCTCTGTGTCTCTATTTTTAGGTCCCTGTGTCCAGGCGGAATGTTTTTGCCCTTTCTTGGATGTGAGAGGTGATCTGTGTCGTCCTTCATAAGAGAACCTGTGAATATATCAAGAAAACTCTTGAGAAGAAAGAAGTCTGGAAGATACACCAACAAGAAGCCAAGATTACTGGTTATTTTCCAAATAAGAAAAAGACTGTATGATGGTGAAATAGTACTGGACGAGAACCAGATAAATATATCCTCTTACAGTACAAATGTTGAGCACTCAAAGCCACCAAAGCCACTAGATCCTAACTTTGGAAATAAAGACGTTTGTGTAAAGTGTGCCAAAATGATGACCATGATGATGATGATGATGGTCACCTGCAGCTCTCTGTTGCTGCTCGGGATGGCAGCTGCCTACTCTTCCACCAGCACTGTGACCCGTGCTTCATCCTCCTCCTCATCTTCCTCTTCCTCCTCACCACGCATGAAACTTTCATACAAAGGTAAGGACAAATCTATCTGCAAGGTGCAGCTGAACACACACACACACACACACACACACACACACACACACACACAAACACACACACACACACACACACACACACACACACACACACACACACACACACACACACACACACACACACACAGACAGACAAGGTTCTGCTATCATGATGAGGATTTTCCATTTGCTTCCGTTTACTAATTTCTATGGCCTAACACAGAGTGAGCTTGAAAATGCTGTGGCACACTTGTGTGATCCATTTCAAGTTTTTCTTAAGAGTTTAATGTAAGAGAAGGCAACTCAGTGACCGGCGCAAATGCTTAAACAGGGACATCTGCCATCACTGAAAACTGGCAATTACAGACTGAAGTCACTCTCCAAGGACGGGAGGCTCACTGCAACTGCCTACCCAGCTGAAATATGTGGCAGCTTCAATTTCAGCTCAGGGTTACATGCAGGTTGGGAATTGAAATGACCGAGTACAGTTTTCTTTTTGATGCATGATTGAAATCCTGAAATGATCTAAAGTTCAAAAAGCATGCAGAATTAAAAACAGCTTAATTTTTATCTGAACAACATTTTATGTGTTTTTAAGTAAACTAAATATTTGCATTATTCAATCACATAAGACGTTTTCATCTAAAGTACTCAGAATTATGGCTAAATCAATCGCATATTGAGTAGATAGGTAATTTTATTTACAACCAAATAAATAAACATACAGATCACAGGAGGAACAGGAACCAGGAACAAGACTGAGTAGAGATCAGAGCAGAGGTTGCTTAACAGAGGCCCTAATAATAGCTATGTTTATATGCACAAAATTTCACAGTCAGATTGAAATTTATTCGCATAAAAAAAACCTAAAATTCAGATTTTACCATTTATGTGGGTATACAATTAATTAATTATATCATAATGTGCGTTTAAATGGACCTGGCTTTATTTACAATAGAACCACCCTGACATGTGGAGTTATCAGATTTCCCTAAAAAAACAAAAACAAAACAAGTAGTTCAGTCTTTGCTGAACAACAATAAATTCTAAACAACGGAGTAGTGTCCGAGTTTGACTTCCAAGTGCCCAGGCTTGACTGGCACCAGGTTCTAATTATGGTTGAAATGTACTGAATAAATAACAATTTTAAGCTCTTTTAATGTTTTGAAGTGAAATGTACTGTATTTCCCTTACTCAATAGCGTGGAAATATGTCATGTTTTTTGCCACATTCGGAGCAACTTGACCCTGACAAGCATTTACATGCATATTGATCGATTATCAATCGGCATAAACCAGCCCTCAATGCAATACAATTTCATTCTTAATCCGATTGAGCTTAATTCGATTGTTCACATGAAACATTTTCATTCCAACCACCCCTAATTACGATTACTTTTGTCAATGTAAACAAAGCTAGTAAGTGAGACTGAACCGGCTGATTAAATAGCAATTAATACAGGTGAGGAGAGCGAAGGCAATTAGACTGAAGGAGAGCGAGGCTATTCATATGACAAAGGCAGGAGAACAGAATCTAACAGGAATGTATGAAGAGTGACCAGATAAGAAAGAACAACCTAACTAAACTGAGAATGGGCAGGCAGGTAAATGGGAATAAAACAGAACCACAAATAAACTACTAACATAAATGATGAACAGAAAACTTAACATATGACAGAAACACAAATCTACAGATAACAACCAATACTAATGAACTGCAGGATCCCCAGGAACCAAAACTGAGTAATAGTTCCCCTGGAGATCCTGACAGAACTTGGATCTGGAAACTATATCATAACCCAATTTTCCAGGAAGAAACATAAGGATTTTTCAAATAGTTTGGTAACACTTTTACCAATACAGATATATTATTCTTTATATTAAACATTTTTAAACACTACAGAAACATGATTCAAAAAGCTGAAAGGTTGTCACATTGTATTAAAAAAAGCAATTAGAAAGACAAGTATTTATCAAGCAATCAATCAATCAAAGTTTATTTATATAGCACTTTACAACAACCAGCAGGTGTGCAAAGTGCTTTAAAAACAAAAAATAAAATCTTAAAATCTATTCTAAAATGCACCAGGAGCCAATGCAGGGTGTAGAGAGCGAGAGTGATGTGTGCATGTCTAGATGTATAGGTTAAAAAGCGAGCTGCAGCATTTTTAGTCCATTATAGCAACTCAAATTTTTTTCTACAGCCATATTGGATTTTGAGGTCAATGCTGGTACAAGACCTCAGAGTTTCCAAATCAAATATACGACTTCAGGGAGGGCTTCAGTTGTTTCAGTGTAGTTGGACTTCATGATTGGACCTTTAACTGTCGCTGTCTTTACATAGTGCAATGCTTTGGGTAGTTTACTTAAATTCTTGAAATATACCTAAAAAAAGTAATTTCAAAACTACCCAGATCGTTAATTCATAAGAAATCTGGTCAATTATTAGTTTCTTTTCACTTACTGTTACTGCATGTCACTTTTAAAGTAACTGCAGGCATAGCGTTAGCCAGACAGCTGGGTTTTATTATGTTGTCTACACAATTCCCTTCCATTTATTTGATTGAAGTCTGTCGTCTTTAATTTCATTTATCTCCATGTTGGACTCAAGGTTGTTTTAACCACAAGATAGTGGGACCCAGTAATAAAGTGTCCCTGATGTCATGCAGGCTGCTTTTACGTGGCGTCAGAGCTAGAACAATAACAAGCTAATAAAGACGGTTACAAATTAATAAGGCTTTGGTCTTGTTTTCTTAAACTCCTCGTTTAACTTAGGAGAATGGGGGAGGATATTTTTATAATTTCTCTGGCCAACAGTTTGCTTTTTTTTCCATTGGCTTGGTTTGACTATTGTAACTTAAATTTACAAAGACAAGTTAGACTTTTCTGGGCACTGTTCCCCCCAGATTTGTTTTTGCCAGTTTTGTAGCGGCAGGGACACTCATTTTTTCCATTGAAACCATAACTGTCAGAGGATTTTGTCTGTCCTCTTCACATGTCACTGGCCTTTAGAGATAGCCTTGAAATTTTATGTACATAACATAAAATGATGCAATCCTTTAATTAACCACAGAATATATTGGAGGCCAGTAGACAGCTGATTTTGATCTTGATAATTTAATACCATTCCAATAACATGTTGAGAGCAAACATCTTTCACAAGTAACCTTTTAATTGTTACTGTGATAAAATAGAAAGTTTTTGCAATTATAGCAAAAAAAGAGAAGAAGTTCACAATAGTCAAGCCACTTTATAATGCACTTTAATGACAGTAAGCACTGACCAAATGTGTTTAGCAAACCTGATGAAATGCACAATACAGTGCCAAATTGTTTGAGCAACACATATTTCTTTTGTTTAAAATATAAAGCATTTGATCAATATTTATTCCCATTCTCTTAAAGTTTTAGATACAGTTCTGTGTATCTGGGTGAATGAATGTAGCCTGAAGCACTTTAAGGGTCCTCTGGACTTGATAAGGTGCTATACAAGTACAGGCCATAGCAAAGCTCACAGCGTTACCACTGTGTTACAATGTAATTATGCAATCAAATTTAACATTTGCTTGCAGTTACCTACCTACAGACACACGTGGTCGTTCCCTGTTGATCAATGTTGTGTTCAGCAGCTCATGAGTTTGCTCGCATGCCTTGATTGACAGGTGGCATCACGTCAATTCATCACACCGTCCACCAGCACACTACAAAAATGTTTGTGACAAGGTTAAGGGGATTTTGCTTGCAACCTGGAGCGGTGTGAGGGGTGTGAAGTGCATCCTTTGCATTTAAAGAGATGGCACGAAAACAAATTGCTCTGAGACACACCACAGAACAGGGGCCAAAGACGGGCTGTGGGGCAACAATAGTGAGGAACTCAGACGAAAACATTGCAGTTCAACTTTATACAGTCTGCCACTAAATGATTTAAATGTGGAAAGGAAGAATTGAAAAGCATGGTATGTTCTTTAAAATGCTTTATAAAAAAAGCTATATTGAATTCAATGTTTATGAGTAAATAATTAAGAAGGTTAATCCAATTTGACACACAGTAAGCATTCTTTGGGCAACAACAGAGCCATTATCAAACTGATCACATACTGTAAAATAGCATACAGTGAAAGATCACCACACTTCTCATTCCCTGTGTTAGATTTTTACTTTCATGTTATCACTTCTGAGTTTTACATTTTTGTTCTAATTTCCTTAAAAACTCAAATGGTTATCAGAACTTAATGCACACCATGCCAAAAAATTCCTTGTTTTTTATTGATAAGATCAGACAGAGAATTTGTGAACAAATTTGTCATAATCCTAAAAAAAATATTAAACAATTGCTAATGACCACCTTGAGAGATTATCACAATTCTTACTCCTTGGAAACCATGTTTAAGAGAACAGAAACAATGTTTTCCCTGGGAAATGTACCGTCAGATCTTTCTGCAAATGTTAGTTAAACATATAAATCTGTTACGCATTATCTAAAATTTGATTGCCATGGTTAATTTATTTATATTGATATTGATGGTGTTTGTTATACTTTTTATTTATTTATTTTAGAATTACAACAGTATCACGGAGTGCGGCGATTTGAGCTTGAGCGATCCTGCTGTTTCAGTGCAATGCTGCTGGATGAAGAGAGGGGCCGGCTGTTTGTGGGGGCCAAGAACTTCTTGCTGTCACTCTCATTGGACAACATTGCCAAACAAGAGCACAAGGTAAAGATATTTACCTGTCAAATTTGTTTAAATGTTGTAGGTCTTTTCATTGATGATACCAATTGACAGGTATAGCCAAAACCACCCTATCACTATGCTTAATCTTAGACATGTTCATGTATTCAATATTTTCAGTGGAAGCTCACACAAAGAATACAAAAACATTTCTTTTATTATTTAGTAAGATAAAGAAGTGCTATCAAACTGCTTATTTTATTTCAACCAAAAAGTGCTTTCGTATTGTCCTTCATGCTGATCACAGAGAAAATTAATATAAGATACTGGCAACAACTTAAAGGATGTAAGAAAGTAAGACTTGTTTACAATCTGCTTTTGCTGCTCACTTTCTAGGAAGTAATTGTCTTGTTTTCATAATTAGGCTAAACATGGTTAAGCAGGACTTCATAGAAGGACAGGAGTGGATATGTTCAAATTCCTTTTGCAATCAAGTGCATACAGGGTATCATATAAATGTAAGATTCAAAAGAATAAAAGTTTTGAACGAACTGGAACGAAAAAAAAAAGTTCTGTTACAGAAACTTCAGACATAACAGCACATAATTGTCATAATCGACTTTTTAAGTTACAGGCGTTTACTTCCAGAGTCCTAAAAATACTCTGTGAACTACAGGTGTGCTTTAACGATAAGAATGTACAGTATCACTGACAAAAACTGTAGTTATGTGTGCTATATAAGCAAAACACAGTCTAGTGGAAACATGCGTACACAGCTGTTTGGAGTAAATTACATGTTTGGCATGTCAGATTTGAAAACTTTGTTGGTCTTTTGCATATGGGTAAGTTTGATTTATGGCAAGGGTTTGCAGGTTCACCATTGCTGATGTCGTTTACACTTTGTGGTCACGTGTGCAGGGGAGGAAGGTATCACAGGAGTAGATGAAATGGGAAATAACAGATCTAGACAGAGGGAAGAGACAGGAAGTGAGCTGGAGAAAAGCATGGGTAGCCAAAAAGGAAGACCTTTCAACAAAACTGACATTTTTTAAATACCTACCGGACCACAACAAAAGATGTGAATCAGTCTTCATAAAGGTTTTGAACAGCTGATGTTTTTCTGACATTTTCTTCAATTTTTCAGATCTATTGGCCTGCTCCTGTTGACTGGCGAGAGGAATGTAACTGGGCTGGCAAGGACATCACTGTGAGTTCTGCTTTCTTCTAATTTTTTTCAGGTTTTGAGATATAAAGTATGAGTAAAAACAGAAACATTTTCAATGTTTCTCTGAAAAATTTAAAAATAGTAAAATCTTTTAGTTCAGTGAGAACTTTATTGCAGAAAAAAGCCAGGATTATTATCATACAGTGAGTTTCTTTTTGGGCTAAAAAGCACAATTACTAAGCACAACATCATAAGTTCTTATTTATGAACCTTTAAACTTCGTATCAGCCTACAGTCATCACACACTGTACGCAGCACAGAGAAATAAGAGGCCTATGGAGGTATCCACTCCTACCCGGGCCAACACAATACTACCTTTTAATCCACTGGAGTCATGGGAGTCATCACAAGACAGAATCACTCCATGTAAACTGATAACATGCAATAACAAGGTGCAGCACTACTTTTAGACCTGCCATGTGGTGAGATCACTTCCTCAAAAGCTAGTTATTTTAAACCCCACGTGACTGAGATTTACACTGAAAAACACTTAGAAACTGAAGATGTAAATCACTATAAAGATCAAATTCATTTTTCTCACAATGATTGTGCTTAAGTTGCTGTGAGGCTGTTTATTATTTTTGGAAAGTATAGTTATGTAGGGAGAAATGCACATTACATCAGTCTAAATATAAGGATGTAATGTGAATTTAGTTGAAAATCCAGTCCTGTCATACATTTGAAGTATCCTTTTCCCATTTGCATCACCCGTTTGATAAATTATGTTGGTATTGGGAAATGTTGTAAAATTTAAAGTAATTTCTGTGTGAAGACAGGGTACATTATTTTTGCCATGACAACAGGATCTTATTTTATTCTTCTATCCAATGTGTCTCTGATAAAAGTTCAATGTCTTTTGCACATTTTCTGAGTGCCTCAAAGTGGTGTAATTATTACTAGCCACATTAATCCTAAAATCAAATGGGCTGCAGTTTAATATGAATTTACCGTACCCTGTTATGGTTCTCCCAGGTTCTTTACCTGAAAAAATGGGTCTTCTCTACTCTAGACTTATGTAGTATGTAGTAAAAAGACTCTTGAAACAGAAACTATACTTTAACATGTTATATCTAACAAGGCAGAGGGATGTTTACAGATTCAGTACAGGACTCTCATACATCAATGTGTGGCAGGTAGATTTCCATACACGAGAGAGAGCCCAACTCTCAGTTACGTCAGCTTATATAGATGAACCTGCTCAGGATTGGTCGACTCCTCCCATGTTATCTTCTGTTATCTTCTATACTTGTCACCATTAGACTGAAAGAGCTTGGCTCCAGTGATATCCACGTGTCCATACTGCCCCAAGATATCTGGCCATCTGTTTATGCATGCCACATGTGTGAAGTCCTTGCCATCCGTGGGTTATCTGCTTGGTTCCCTCTTAACTGCTTTCTGCAGCTCCAGCCTCTGTGGTCGCTAATGCCAGGGAAATCCATAGGAAGGCAATGCCCATCAATACTTACCTAAAGGAGCATGTTGACAGTGAGAGAAAATATTAGGAAGCATAGCAGATCTCTTGGAAAGGTCATTGCTGACATGAAAATAAATATCCTAAATTACGTTGCTATTCTTGTTTAGGTTTAAGAACTTAGAGAGCGGGTAATATGTAAAACATACTATATTCTGTGACCGTGACAATCTATGGTAGCTACTGACCAACAGCATAGGAAGAACTGAGTCAAAGCATGTAATTATTCTCAAGCTCGAGTTTGATGCTTGTCAGAATTGATTGACTTTTCTTTGGTCAACAGTTTGAATTAAAGTTTAAACACAGAAGTATTTTTTTTCTCTTTGGTCTGGTATCACAGATTGTCATACACATGAGTATATATGTAAAATCTGGTTCAACCACACTGACTGATTTAGGGATTACCAAAGTAACAAAGACTTCCCGGGATTAAATTCACATGCTAGGCTATACATCTTCTGAAAGTCTGAAAGTTCCTTGTGCCTTTTTGCACATGTTTTTAATATATATGCATGTTCAATTTTAATGTTTAATCAGAATGTGATTTATACGTTATGTATAAAGTATCCAGTGTGTGTGTGTGTGTGTGTGTGTGTGTGTGTGTGTGTGTGTGTGTGTGTGTGTGTGTGTGTGTGTGTGTGTGTGTAACGCAAACCCGTCATCAGTGTGATTACACAGCTGTAGCAGACAGACAACGAGCTCCATTCATACGAAAATCCAGGCTCCAGTTTCAAATGACCAGAAGATGGACTGTGTGTGTGTTCAGGTTTCGGCGTGTTTTTGTGTCTGAAAGAGAAAGTAATGACGCAGGTGATGAATGGTGCAAACAAAGTTTAAAATTGTTTCTGAAAATGAAGAAAAAAAGATTAAACAAAAAGGTATAAGGACATTTTTAAACACTGAGAGTATCAAAAGTCTTCTTGCATGCCGAGTTTTTTTTTTTTTTTTTGATTTTGACTTCTGGGGAACCTTTCCTCCTCACTTATTATTATTCTTTTTTCTCATTTCTAAGTGGAAACTCGCCCACACAGGAACAGCCCTGGCCTTACATTTTTGACCCAAATTACAGAGAAGTCTGTTTTATCACCCGTCTATGTGGGTCTTCTGTCTGTCCCCCACCTTTTCCTTGTCTTTGTCTTTTTCCTGTGTTCTACTTACGCAACTTTTTTTAAAAATATAAATAAAAATAAACTCATTATTTTTGCATTTATCAAACTCTTTCAGGATTTTAAGACGCAAAGCCTAATATTGTTATTTTTGCAAAAACTAGGCATGACCCAACCTGGATGAGGCATTAAATAGGGTGAAACGGTTGCCTCTATTGAGGCAGTTCATCACTCTCACAGATGGGCATATACAGGACAGCTTCCAAACAAAGAGAGCGGTGTTCACATAAACACAGACAGACAGCAGCAATAAACAGTTGATGCTTCACTGAGACACTTAGTCTGACTCAGGACTCTGAGTGTCGCTCTGGAGCTGTTTATAAATCCATAGATGAAAGTGATTATTGCATCTTCACTTCAGGGACATTTTCCATGAACCAGGTTAGTTTGTTGGAGGCAGTCTTAAACACCCACAGCTTCCATTGCATCAACCAGGATAAAGAAGAAAGATTACCTGGATAGAAAGTTAACCCCAAACTGGGCTAAGCATGGGGACACTGTTTTTGATACTACCCTGAACCTTTGGCGTGATGTTCTGTGCGAATGATAAAGCATTTGGGATTGGTTGAATTTTCCCACAGCAATCCTTTATTATCCTAGAAAATCCGCTGGAATCAGGCTCATTACCAGATTTTAATTTATTTTAGAAACAAGGCAATATTGCTATGGTCGACCATGTGTGCAGTGTTTTAGGACATGTGACGAAAGATTAATTTAATGAATGTCTGCATATTGTAAACAATTTTTCCATATCTGAGAGTATTTTTAATTTTGTTTAAGAATGCAAAACAATAAAAAGTCCTCATTAAAAGAACAAGATATTTTGGCAACCAAACTCTGAGTTGTAATCCTGGTTGAAGCTCCCATTCACCTGTCCTCTGCCACAAATGCAGTGAAAACAGAACTCAGTATCTTTGAAAACAGTTAAAGCATCTTGGTGACAAGTTTGGAGAGGCTACAGAATGTACAGAGTAGGTCAGCTGAGAAGGAACACTTTTAGTGTTTTTGCTGAAAATTAAAGTTAGATTTTTTAAAGGAGAACCTTTTCTTCCACACATTTGCAGAGCTCTTTCAGCAGGCAGACTGAGGAGGACTGACCGTCTCAGTGTTAGCAGATATTTTCATAATAAGAGGTGGCACCATAACTTTATAGGATTCTGAACACACATTAAGATTATCTGAAATAATTATGACAGAGGCTACATTCCCATTTATAGAAGCATGAGTGGCACAGCAGCGTCTGCACTTTCTGTGACAGATGAAAAGAGCAAACCTCCCTTCATCAGTCCTCACCAATTCATCACATGGATGAACTAAGAACCTAATCCACAAATGCATGAACTAAAATGGCAGCACCTAGAGAACATAAACAACAGGCAAGAAAAAGACATAAGGAAACCCAGAAAAACTCAAAAACTTAGGGATCATAAAAATGCTGCCAGAAAGCTGCCAGTGTCTTTACCAAATAGTTTGAAGGTGAGTTTAAACCAAACTTTCATCTCAGAAATAATGTCAAATCAATAGCTTAGTTAAAACAAGAGCTTTAAAAAGAAACCAATTTTACCTACAATTCGTAGATGGTCCAGAAAAATGAAAGAAATGGAATGGAAAATGTCAAACAGGTTGAGTCAGATGGTTTGTCCTGATTGTCAGAGGTGATCAAAGGCATTCCTGGACTATTGTGTACCTAATGTACATCTTTGGTGCACCGCCATTCCAGTCAAGTCAACTCAAAATCCAACTAATAACTTTAAAGCCTCCTGGAGTACAGTTTAATCAAGAAGTGAAGTATAAACTAATTCAGTTGCAATTTAAGCTGCATTGTGATAAAGATATGTGTCTAAAACATTTGAGAAATGTGAGACAGAAACGTATAAAGGAAACCATACACGAGGAAAAGAATGAATGCAATTAAAGAACCATTTCAAACAGTATAAATACATTGCTGCCACGTTGATTATGTATAGGTACAATTATTTATCAAAACAGACAGACCAGAGGACAGAAAAACAAATTGATCAGGTTAATCATCTCCAGGATAGACAAAGGGTTAATGGAACAAAAAGAAGTCCTCAATGGAACAATACAGCTTTGGAAGAGGTGATGGTGAGATGTCAAATGAGGCCGTGTTGAGGTCACAGCCTGCTTTTTTTTGCTCACTGTTTCAACTAATGAGTCAGCGGAAGGCCAAAGGTTGCTCATTGAACCCTTCAACATCCCCCACCAGCACAGACAGATGCACAAACCCCCTTTTGAGAAAAAGTGATTGCTGACATAAGTCACTGTCCCTGTCCTCTGTGCCTTTGAGGCATCTTTTAAATGCTGTCCTGCACAATTTCTCCACCATCCCATTAAAGAACCACAGCTTTCCAGACTGTCTCATCACGTGATGACACCAATGTAGAAACGAAAACCTAACTACACAAAATAAGGTTTAAAATTTAGATTGAAGATGTAATGTACATTCATATTGAAAACGTTGAGTCAAACTTTACACTGTTACATTTTAATATAGGAATATTTGTGTTTGAAAAACTGCAAAGCTAATCTTCAATTTTACAAAGAGATTATATTGCTTGATATTTTGCCTATTTTTTCCCCTTTTAACACCTTTACTTCTGTAGACAAAGAGTTATATATGCAGGTACACAAAAAGCACCATGCCTTGCAAATTTAATTAGATTCTTTGAACTTAATCCGATTTGTTGTGTTGAAACCACAAATTTGTAAACATATTTTATGGGTATGTTAGGTGATATCCATTATGAAGTAGTGGATAATTAGAGAGAAAAGAAAATTATATACTTAAGAAAAGAGGAAAAAGTGTAACAAATATCTTAAAATTTAACTTTGCGGTTGTATTTAGCCCCCTTAAGGCAGTACTTTATAGAACCATCATTTGCTGCAATTACTCTTGCAAGTCTTTTGTGGTAGGTGTCTACTAGTTCAAGCTTAGTCAGTTTAGAAGGAAAGCATCTGTGAACATCTACTTTCAATTGGATTGAGGTCTGGACTTTAACTTTTCCAACACATGGTTATGATTTGAAATGAATCCTTTCATTATGACTGCCATGCTGCAAGGTACACCTTGTCCATAATATCAAGTCTGTTGGCCTTTAACAGGTTTTGAGCTCTATCCATCTTCACGTTACTTCTCTGGCCATCTTCTCTGTTCATGCTGAATAAAAGCATTTCCATAGCATGATGCTGCCACCACCGAGTTCAGTGTTGATTTATCTGCCTAGAGCTCCTTCTTCAACATGTTTTCTTTGTTACTTACATGGCTTGTGGTAAACTACAAACAGGACTTTTTATGGCTTTCTTACAACAATGGCTTTCTTAAATCCACTTTTATTTAAAACCCAAATTTATGGCGCACACAGATAATAGCTTCCCTATTGATAAACTGAGCGGTTAATCTCCGTAGCTCCTTCAGAGTTACTATGGAGCCCTTCCTGCCTCTCTGATTAATGCTGTCCTTGACTGGCCTGTCAGGCTAGGTTTTGTGGTAGCTTTGTGGTTTTGGCATACCCTTCCAGTTTTCAAAAGAGGAATTAATCAGTCTAGTCTGACATGTACAAAGCTTGAGATATTGTTTGATAATGCAACCATGCTTCTCCACAACTATCCTTGACCTGTCAGGAGTGATTCTGGTCTCCTTGATGCTGTTTATCACTAATGTTCACGAAATAACCTCTGAGGTCTTCATAGAACAGCTTGATTTATCCTGAAAATAAATTACAGGCATTAGGTTGCACATAGTTTCTACAAGAGTATCAGAGAAAAGGGGGAATAAGAAGAAATGCACACTTTTCAGATTTTTATCAGTAAAAAAAATTGAAAAACCGAGCATCATATTTTTTTTTACATTTTCCAATTACATCCACTATGTGTCAGTTTATCTCATATAATCCAATAAAGTAGACTGAAATTTGTGTTTTTTATTGGACAAAACATGGGAAGATTTAAAGAGTGTGGATATGATATAGATGCACAAGACACTGTAGTCTTAGAGTTACATCATTGATGTCAATCACAGGTCTGTTTAATTATCACAATTTGAACCTTCAGGGCTTGATCTCATTACAGACTATTATGCAGAATATAAAAGGCTACATCTGAAGTTAAACCAGGCTAGTTTAATATCCACAGCAGACTGGTATTGTTAACTGTAGGCAAAAATAACAATTTCCATAGCACCTCGTGCACCAACAGCAACAACTTATTCTCCGACAGCTCCAACCTTATAATTCTGGTTTCCATACCGGCTGAAAAGCACCGATGACCTGCATAATTTGCTGTCAATGCAGTTTGTGTGTCACCGCCTCAACACCAGGGACACTTTGTACTTCTTGCCCATTCTTGCTGCTACTGCTATTTTTTTTGTAGACAATCAAATCAATTATATATAATAAACACCCCTAGAGAAAATGTCCTTAATGATAATAGTAATATGCTCATTATTTTGTCCACGCTCTCATCATTTAATGGGCCACTCAAAGCTCAATGTTCTAAGGTTGCACAGTCAATCTATCTTGTACTCTCTCAACATACCCTAAGTCATTTGTTAGCTGTCCCTTGAGAGCAAGCTTACTGTAATCTGACTCTGCAATAGACAGATGTGTCTCAGTATCAATAACATGCAGTCCAATAGGACAAAGAAGGATCAGAAAGAGGTCAAGATGGTGAAAATGGTGAATATGCAGGAGAATGTCGAAGTTGACGAGAAATGGTTTTGACCATCAGGTGCAACAAAAGATTATGGTGATGAACTCCAGGTTTCTTGTTTTCAAAGGATCTGAGGTAAACTTGTTCAGTTTAGTGCATTTGGATTTCAAATTGCATATGGATTACTGTGGACACTGCTATAAAAACATACTGCAGGCATGTGTGTTTAGCCAAGACACAAAGAGCGTCACAACACTGTGCTGGAGTTTGATCTAAGCGCTTGGCCGTGTTGTCACAGGCAGAGAGCGTGAGGAGATATGCGAGGAATGTGCATCAATAAGCTCAAGGACAGACTGTCCAACTTTAGCCTGGTACAGCTCCCAGTGAACTAGTGAAATCTTTATATATGTGGTTCATGATGCTCAGGAGAAGTATTGATACCAAACCTGTTGGCACAGAAACAAAAATATCACTATTTCAACTCCTACCTATTGTATAGTTGAAGTAAAAACAATCTGCGTGTGTCTATGTGTGTTTTAGTCTGACTGTGTGAACTATGTGAAGATCGTGCACCACTATAACCGTACCCACCTGTACGCCTGTGGAACCGGGGCCTTCCACCCTACCTGTGCCTTTGTGGAGGTGGGACACAGGATGGAGGTAAAGGGACAAAACTGACACAAACACCCTTCATCAAAGTAGAAAAGTAACATTTCATAGGGGAGCTGGCTTACTCTGTAGCATAACAATCATTTTCTTTGTGATCTGGTTTCCCCGCCAGGACCACGTCTTTAGGATCGACCCCTCTAAGGTGGAGGACGGTAAAGGGAAGAGTCCATATGATCCTCGACATAATGCTGCCTCTGTGTTGATCGGTAACTGAACCCATAGAAAATTATCTTTGCTGATTTTTCACTTGACTGTGTTGATGAGGTTTATGTAACTTAGGTCTTCAGATGTTGGGGTTATGCTGACCTTAAAATGTTTTGGGCTAAATTGCTTTACAGAAGTATTCATAGCCCTTGAGGTTTTTTTTTCATATTTTGTCACTTTACCACCATGAACCTAATTTTTTAAAAATTGTATACTATACCAACAGAAAATAGTGCATTGTTGTGAAAGTAAGGTAAATTATATATAATTCTTTAACATTTATTGAAGAAAAATCTAGAAAGTGTGATTCTCATTTGTATTTGGCCTCTCTTATATTTCTAAATGTATCAAGCACAATCTATGGCCACCAAACTTGTAAGCATCTCAGGAGTTTGATGGAGAACGTTAGTCAAAAAACAGCTTTATGTATAAAAAGGAACATATCATGCAGGTCAGGGAGAAAGTTTAAAATATGTTTTAGCAGAATTAGGTTGCATACCAATATCCATAGCTTTGTGGATCTCACCCAGCACTACTCAATTGGTAATCTGAGAATGGAAAGACTGCAACAGCAGACCTAACAAGACACGGGCCATTACCTAAACTGACAATTTGGGCAAGAATACAATTAATCAGAGAATCTGTTGATGGGAGAATTATTAGTGGTGCATTTCACAAATATGGCCTTCATGGAGGAACGGCAAGAAGAGAACAACTGTGGAAAGAAAGCTTTATGTCCTGTTGACAGTCTTGTTGGACAAAGTGGAAAAAGGAGGTTCTTTGGTCAGGTGAAACAAAATTGTAACTTTTTTGCCTAACTGAGTTGATGTGAGGTGGAAAGCCAACAAGGCACGTCCGCCGGAAAACACCAACCCCATGGTAAAACATGGTGGCAGCATCATGCTGTGGGTATGTGTTTCCTCATCCTGGACAGGAAACATGGAAAGAGTAGATGGAAGGCTGCAACCGACTCAAGGTTGAGGAGGTTCAACCTTTGAGGAAGAAAACTGCCCTAAACATCCAGCCAGAACCTTAATGGTTTAGATCAAAACATATGTATGTGTTAGAATGGCTTAGTCAAAGTCCAGATCTAATTCCAACTAAGGCGTTCTCCATTTAATATGACTGAGCTGGAAATATTTTGCAAAGAGTGGGCAAAACCTTTAGTTTCTTTATATACAAAGATATTTGGGAGACATACTATTCAAAGGGATTGTAGCTATAATCACAGTGAAAGGTGGGTCCATAAAGTATTGACCAAGGAAAGCTTGAAGATGCCTCACTCTTCAGTTTTTTTATTTGAAAACCACATTTCACAACTATGTATTACTTTAGGTTGGTCTGTCACTTGTTGAAAACAAGTTGATGTTAGTTGTTGTAATTTGACACAAGATAAAAAAATTAAAAGGGGTCAACGGGTATGAATACTTTTACAAGTACCTTCACTGGCAAAGACTTAACATTATTTCTGTTTCCCAGGTGACGAGCTTTATGCTGGTGTAGCCACAGATTTAATGGGACGGGACTTCACTATATTCAGGAGTCTGGGGAAACGTCCCTCCATTCGCACCGAACAGCACGACTCACGCTGGCTCAGTGGTGTGTGTCCTTTTGTTTGTTTGGTTAAGAAGCATCACGCACCCCCATGGGACAACATGGTGTGATGACTCACACTGTGCTACCTTTCTTTAATTCTGCCAACCAGAACCAAAGTTTGTCGGTTCCTTTTGGGTCCCTGAGAGTGAAAATCCAGATGATGACAAGATATTTTTCTTCTTCCGGGAGACAGCGGTTGAAGCTCAGGGTCTGGGAAAGTCAACTTACTCCCGCATTGGACAGTTGTGCAGGGTGAGAGATCCCTTGATTAACATCCAACCATGTGAAAAATTTGGTTAAAGGCTGTAATGTTTAAGCAAAATCAGATCATAACTGAGAACTTTTTTTTGTCAGAATGACATGGGTGGACAGAGAAGTCTGGTGAACAAGTGGACAACCTTCCTCAAGACCCGCCTGATTTGCTCAGTACCAGGAGCTGATGGCAGTGACACGTACTTTGATGAGCTGCGTAAGTCTAGTTCGTCAAAGTCTGGGGCAGCAATACTCAAATGAAACTATCCATTCAGGACTTTTCCAGGTCAAGTATGATGTAACATACAAAATAAGTCCAGGTTCTCCAGGAAACTCAAATAAAACTTGTAGTATGTTAATTTAATCATGAAGGAGGTTAACCTGATTTCATTGCATCAACTTTTGTCCCACAAATTGCAATCAGTAAAACAAAAATGAAACATTAGATATATGGAATAACATTTATGTTTCCAGTTTCCATTGTACATCTATAGTACAATTTAAGTAATGGGATAGTTTTATGGCTTTAAAAAAAAGCTAAAGAGAGGGAAGAAAAATTGGATGATTTATTAGTTTCCATCCCTTACCTCTGGATTTCTACCCAGAAACACATTCTGGTGGTGTAAATGGAAACAATGTTACAGAAATGTGATAATTCCACCTGGATTTATAATCTTGATCACAGATTGCCTTTCAGTGTGCAGATTTAAATAATCCATGTTCAAAGTAAAGTCTAAAATAAAAATGTGATTAATTTAAAGAGCCAAATAGATTTATAGTAGTGCTAATGATGCTTGACATTGTATGTTACAATAATTCAGTCCTTCTATTTCCTGTTCCTGAAAGAGCTCAAAACAATGGAAATAAAATGAAAATCTAAATTAAACTAATCTTCCTTATTTTTAGATACATTTTGTTCATCTGGCTTAAAGTAAAGTCTTTGCAGGATCATTTATTAATTACAATTTAACCAGTACAATCAGCACACTAATTTGAACACCTGTAATGGATTTGAATCCAGAATATTTTAAATACTAAGTAGAAGTTATGCATTTCAAAGCCTGTTTACATGTTTAAAAATGACACTGGTTCCATGCATTCTTGATCCGAGAATTATTAATCTGCCTCTCACATGCTAATGTTTATTTGAACACGTTTAGCTTCTCAGGGAGTGTTTGTTTGGACATTCATGCAAATTGCACATCTTAGTACAATTAACATTTTTGGGTGCTAAATAAATATGATGGAGAATCTGTTGATGGAGCAAAATATTAGCATGATGGTCAGAAGCTCTTAAGTTTTACTTAACTAGCATTAGTTATTAAACTAAAATCAAAGCTGGATAAAAAACTTTAACTATTTCTCTAAGACAGAAACTTTCTAAACCACAACTCGCTGAACATTCATTGATTCAAAATAAAATCCCTCAAAACATATCATTTACACCCTATGTACAATACTCTGCAGTGGACACAACAAAGGAGAATACCAGCTGACTGAAACAGCATTTTAATATCTAATTCACAAACGGCTAGATTTGTCACTCATTATTATGCAATACACCAATAACATCGCTTTATCAAAATGCATCTTATATTATTGGCTAACATTTCGTATTCTCCAAAATTCTTAAGTGTAAGACTTTTTATTATGTAATATTTTTTCAGATCTGTAGTCATGTGGTTTTCCTAGCTGCTGCAGGAGTTTCAAGATGCTTCTGATAAGTGTCTGAACCTTTCTCTGGGCTATAATATGATATGCCTTTTTGCACATCTCATGACGGAGTGAAAGGTTAACTAAGTGGAAGACTTTGCTCAAAACCTAACCCCACCTTAGGCTACACCTGTCATTCACATTTCTCAGTGTGAACGATGGGTCTCTTACCTTGATGATAAGCTTGAGACTATACCTGAGGCCAAAAATAGAAAGGGTTTCGCTGTAAAGCTGTCTTGGAAATCTACAAAACTTACAGTATCTGCCAAAAAATGGACCACTTAATTTGTAAACCTTTTGTTATACCTGTAACGGTGAAATGTTTTACATCTTAGTTTAAGAGCCAAATTGAGTTTGCTGACATCCGCATTAGGCTGCAGAGGATTCTGTTTCATGTCATGACCCCCACCAATCAGCGAAACGTCTCTTTAAAGTGGTTAGACATGTCCATAGGGCTTTGTTTATCTTTTGGCCAACCTTTGACCCTTGGGCTACCACCACCTGACCCGACTGTCTGTGTCTGTCTGTCCTCAGGGGATGTGTTCTTGCTGCAGACGAGGGACAGAAAGAACCCTCTGGTGTACACTGTCTTCTCCACTTCCAGGTCAGAGTCTAGCCACATGCGCATGTTTGTTTATGCACAAGAGTGAGTGTGTGAGTATGCGCATTAGAGAAAGCGAATGGCAAGGAAGCAAAGTGCATGCATGTTATGAGTGTGTTTGTTGTATCTAACCCTGCTCCCCTTGTCCCCCCAGCAGCAGTGTATTTAAAGGCTCAGCTGTGTGTCTTTACTCCATGAATGACATCCGGAGGGCCTTCCTGGGGCCCTTTGCACACAAAGAGGGGCCTAACTACCAATGGGTCCCTTTCCAGGGAAAAGTACCCTATCCCCGCCCAGGAATGGTATGTTAATAACCACAATGATAAAACAAAGGAGACACTGTAAAAATATCCAACGGTGACAAGTAAAATAATAAAAGTCCATTGAGGCAAGTGTATGTCTGTATGATTTACCACAATGAGAATGTTTTTTCCGTCAAATTTAGCATGTTCCTATTCCTGTGTTGCATCATGGTTAAAGCATCTGTTTTCTAATCCTTTAGGCAAATCAGGGTTATTTCAGATCAAAACAACGAAACAAACAAACATATAAGTGTCAACTGTAAGTGACAGGAACGACTTCAACAGTTTAGTGGTAGTTCTTCCCCAATTCTTTGGTCAGCTAAAATATTGTTGGTTGCGTTCAAGTACAGAGATGAGTAGTGTATGTACATACAGTTATTACAGTTGCTACATACTGTATAGTATACTTACAAATCAGCAAAACAAATTTATTTAAATAGACTTTTTTATTGCAATTTCATTTAATACTTTTAGATTAGTAAGCACTACAGTGCTCAGTTATGTACTACAAAACGACCAAACCATTTTCCATGCTAAACTTTTCGCAATCAATATGGGTTTCACACTCCACTAACCACAGAAGCATTCAGTCAGCAGGATTTGTTCACGCTGAACTTCATCTGAAACTGCCACAGCAGAGCTAGACATGCTGCGACATTAGTATAGAAATTATAGTTTAGGAATACAACAAAAATCATGTAAAACTGAATCTTCTCTGATTTCAATTTTAGACACACAACCTTGATCAAGCAGTCAATCTGCACCAAATTAAATGAGTTGAATTTCTTCATAAAAAAGCACATAAGTAATAACCTAATTAGGTTTAACCTGAGATGTCCAAAGGTGCTATTGTGTAGCTAAGTATTCAGAAATTCCAGGGCTGGAATTTTAATGAAAGAGGGAAGCTGGACTCTGACCTGAAGTAATTCTCTTCCAAGTCCCTCATGCCATAATGACCTCACTGTGCCCTGCTGGACAGTGGCGTGATGCATTTTTAACCAACTGAAATGCTGATGAGTTTATTATTTCACTTTTAAAAAGCTAAAGCTAAAATATGTTTGTATGGAATGGATAACTACAGTCATGGCAATGTTATTTTCATGTTTTAGCAAGTTGTTGCAAAATGCTGCTGGAAACTAACTTGTAACTCTCCTTCCATCAGTGTCCCAGTAAGACATTTGGGAGTTTTGAATCCACAAAGGGTTTCCCAGATGATGTGATCCAGTTTGCACGTCACCACCCTCTGATGTACAACCCTGTGTACCCCATGAGTCGACGACCTGTTTTTGTTAGAACCAATGTAGACTACAGCTTCACACAGATAGCGGTGGACAGAGTCAATGCCGCTGATGGACAGTATGATGTCATGTTCATCGGCACAGGTAGGTACACAAACAGTTTTCTCTTCCTTTACTCTTAAATAAAATTAAAATGATGGTAAGATAATCCGCATGTGGTATTTCAGACAAAGGGACAGTACTAAAGGTGATCAGTGTTCCCAAGGAGAGCTGGAACAACATGGAAGAACTTTTACTGGAAGAGCTAGAGGTCTTCAAAGTAAGAATACTATTAAAATGTAATATATTGTGCATTAAGTAAGAAATATACCTGATTTTTACATAACATCAACTGTCCTCTCATTTTTCTTTAACATGATTGGGGTTAATTTTTCCATCTTACTTTTAATTGCATTCAGATTTTGTACAGTTATATTACATTTGATGTCAAGACGAATGAATGAAGGAAAACAAAGTCAAAACAAAGTCAAAACAATCAAGAACGCAAAGTTGCCAAACACAGATAATATTATATTTAGAACAACAAACTCAGGTATTAGTCCATTACACAGTGGTACCAAAAGAAGAATGCAGTGACCGTAAAGTTTTCACTTTGAATGAGAATTTATAAGGTAAAGATTGACATTATTTATCTAATGTGGACAAGGAAATCAGGAGAACGTTTTTTTAAGACGCAGTAGATTGGAGACTTAACAGACTGCCACCCTATCCAGGGATTAAATGTCATAGTGCCTTTTGCCACATTGGTGAAAAATAAAAAAAAGAGTTAAAAACAGCTACAATACTGACAGCATTCAGGTAGATAATGTTATTTTGACCCATTTCTCTCAACAACTGCTTAAAAAAACGCTTAACTGTGAAGTGACTGTATAAAACCAACAGGTAGTGAATGGAAGCAGCTGAAAGTCCCACCTGTCTATGCATTATTATTTTGCATTTTACTTGTGATTGCCTATCTGCTCTACAATAATGTAGATATTAAAACATTTAGGGACACTCTCTGTCATACTAATCAAGCTCTATAAGTTCATCTACAGTTTACAATTGGTTTTCTTTCTCACAACATCCCATAGTGGTGCTACACACATAGAGGATGCAAAAGGTAAAAACACTGTTACAAATTCAGTTGCTCATTTGTCTCAGTCCCTAAGCAAAAAGGCTGATAGTTATTAGTACGGAACATGATAGTATCTATTCTTTCAAAATAGAAGAATTTGAAGTTTAACTTTTTTACAGTCATCTTGCAGTACAATAAAACGTTTTGCTTGACACTGAACATCTTCACGAAGGTTAATATTTGAAAAAAGAAATCGCATTCTGTTGTAGTAACTGTATTTCTTTTCTTTAGGGGAAATAATCTATTTCTAGGAAACTAATATTTTATCCATTCTTCCTTTCTTCAGGATGCATCATCTGTCATCAACATGCAAATCTCTTCCAAACGGGTAAGTTTACTTTGATACTCCAAAACCCGTAATATCATTAAAAATGATACTCATATGATTTTTGCCGCAGTAATTAATAATTTTGGAAAGACAAGAAAATGTTGACAAGATGACAACCCAGGATGATAGGGTGAAAAAAACCAACAGAAAAAAGAAAGCCGTATAAGCCACACTAAATCAGAATGGTCAAAGAAAGTGCACGTTAAATCACCTAAAGGCATCATAAATTATCAAACTCGGCACTTTTACAGAGAACAAACCAGCTTGATTTATGACAGATACCAGCTCTAGCTGTTTCTAACTCAGATAGGCAAACATTCTTCAAGCCTTTTTGTCAAAAGTTTCCAACTTGTCTCTGCCTGTTTCACAGCAACAGCTGTATGTCGGCTCGGACACAGGAATTGCCCAAGTGCCTCTGCACCGCTGCAGCGTTTATGGGAAGGCTTGTGCTGAGTGCTGCCTGGCCCGAGACCCTTACTGCGCTTGGGATGGAACATCCTGTACTCGCTACCTGCCAAATACAAAGAGGTCTGTGACGAGTCTTTGACAAACATATGCAGAGGAATTAATAAAAACAAAAATAAATTTTCACATAAGCGGAAATCACTATAATAATTTTATTTTTCCTTTCAGACGTTTCCGCCGCCAGGATGTCAGGAATGGCGACCCCAACACCCTTTGCTCAGGAGGTAATATTACAGCACTCATACAGCAGAAAGCGGCACAGTTAAATGTTATTAGAATGGATACAGGATATAGGGTTTAAGAGAATAAGAGTAGTGCAGATTTTTGCAATATTTCCAGGAAAATTTAGATTTTGTTTTTTTTTTTACAAAAAGACTAATGGTTTCCCTAATGACAAACAATTATTTTTAAAGACTGTATTTATTTTAGAATATTTCAGTCAGAATACATTTTGAGGACCCCACATATTGCAATTTTCTTTTCTTTTCAAATTCTAAGGCAATCCTCTATTTGTGTTTTCAAAATAAAGATGTCAGAAATCACAAATCTTAGACTTAGATTTAGACAGGCTTTATTGTCATTCAGTTGTACATTCACAATGTACATTTGAGCAATATTTTGTTGCAAGGCTGCAAATAAAAAACAGAAGGCACCAGAGAAACATAAAAATAAGGATTTGTCATTTGTTCAGAATGTAGCAGCAAACCAAAAAAGATTATTTTTTTGATGTACAGAAAAGCTATGTATATGACCATATGAATAGTGCAAGTACTGTGTGCATAGGAGCAGAATGTATTGCAACAATGGTCATGCAGATAGTATAGTTGGTGCAATGGAGTTCACTGTGATCCATTAAAGTGACTAGTTTTGTATGTATGGGTGGGGTTATTGGGAGTTTAGCAGTCTTATGACATGTGGAATGAAGCTGTTGTTGTATCTGGTTGTCTTACTTGCTGAACCTTTTGCCAGAGGGCAACAAGGTGAACAGTCCATGATAGTGGTGGAAGGGGTCTTTCATGGTTGTCTGAGTCATGGTCAGGCAGCGTATGCTAGCAGTGTCACGGGTGAAAGTAAGCACTGTCCCGATGGTCCTCTCCGCTGTCCTCACCACTATAAACACATTTCCAGTCTAAGGCGTTGCAGACTCTCTGTGTTTTAAAGGACGTTTGTTCAGTTTAGAATTGCCCAGTTCAGGCTTGATAAGTCCCGTTTCAGGCAAAAAAATAAAATAAAACAGCCCTTTATCCCTGAAAGGAAGCCTCATAACAGATAGCAGCTACATTGTAGTTTGCAGTTAATATTTTGCCAGTAGTGCTACACTTGTGCTTACAATTAATTTTCTGTCAATTTCTTTTCTCCACCATATTCTCAAAATTGGTTTGGGCTTCTTTGATGCTTTAATAACTGAATGTTATAAGAATTGTTTGATCAACTAATGTGCCAGTTTAGTCTTAACAACAACACATTTTAAAGGTACATAGCCACATTATATGCTTGTAAAAAAAAAGACCCACAGCCGTTAGATAAGGTTATATACACCAAGCCTCCATCCTGATAGTGTTTTGATGGTCCTTTTTGAGCCTAAATAGAACCGCAGCAATGGACACAATGAGCAGATATAAACAGACGTGGCACAGTATCGCAGATCTAACATAAAGCCAGATGGCGACTACAAATCACTGCTAAATAATGCCAGACTGAACAGTGTTGCAGAGCAGTCTTTTATTAGTTGACACTGTTAACTTTAGAACTACTTCCTTTCTTACTTCAAATACCAACAGCAACTGCACAGCTCTTTATTTAAAAAAAAAAAGACTGCCCTTTGATAAATTGAAAAATAATTGCCTATTAATATAACAACAGCCCTGTTTATTAAGATGTTAATTAGTTGTTTTTTTGGAGAAAAAAAAATTGTTAATTTGTCAGGGGAAAAAACATCTTAGACATCTGTAAACTATTGGTATTTGACATCTTACAGTCCTCACAGCAAAACAGCCAAAACACTTCACCTTTGGTGACACACATCCTTCCAGACCACAAAGCAAGCATTCTGCACCTATCTGTGTTTCTGCACTATAACTAAGTCAGGCTAATCGCTCCGACTGAAAGAGCTCCTGGGTAATACGATTACATCATGTGGCAAGCAAGGCGAGTAAAACTAATGAAGGTCAGCATAATTGTCTCTGATGTGACTGGACTGGCCCCATAGTCCAGATTGGTCTGCTTGGCAGGTTGCACACCATTGTTCCCTCTTTGAGCAGCATGCCAGTACTGCTAACTCTGTAGTTTCTTTCTTCTTTCATGCCTTTTAGCTGCAGATTTGGAGCACAAGGTGTCATCAAGTACTGTGAGGACATTAGGAGTTGCAACACGTAAACAAATATTCAGATTAACTCACTAAGTCCTGATAAATAATGATAATAAGAACACAAAGAGGAATTGTTAGTTTCCTATTACACATTAACTTCCATACATAAGTAGACTTTGTTATTAAAATGTCCTGACAAAAAACACAGGCCAAGGTAAGGATAGGCCTATGCTCACAAGGCATTGTATCAGATAAAGCAAACCCTTTATATATTTGTCTCTGCTGCCCCCTTCAGACCACCACAAGCATCATGTTGCAGAGAAGAAGTTGTATGGAGTTGAGGGAAGCAGCACTTTCTTGGAGTGTATTCCCAAATCGCTTCAGGCCAGAGTCACCTGGACCTACCAGAAACATCCACAGAACCCCCGAGAAGAGGTGTGTGTTCATATTAAATTATGAAATTAATCCTCTGGTTTATTGCGATTGCTCTAATTTCTGTGATTTGTCTTTTGTTGATGCATCTCCCATGACATCTGAAAAACATAATATAAGTAACTTTATCAGTAATAGTAACGTAAATGGGCAACAGCAAGGTTGACTTTTATAAGTGCATGATTTGAAAATGTAAAAACATTTATGGGCATGTTTGGTTTCTTATGAGCATTTTCAAAACCTGACTACAGAAAAGGATTTAGAATTTGGGTCCAAATATAGGACCATTGTTAGTAGCATGACTTGATATAGTTATGTTCAAGTATATTTTTCATGTGTGATGGACGAATTCATCATTTTGCATATACAGCACTTTGCAGAAACATCAATACCCCTTTGAACATTTCCACCTTGTGTTATGCTTCAATATTCAACTTCATTGTATTTAGTCAGAATTATTGAAAGACCTTTAACAAATAGTGACTAATTGCGAAGTGGAAGGAAAAGTAAAGCTGATAAAAAAAAAGTTTTGTCTTAAAGCACCAGTGTGTAAGATTTTCACACACTGGGGAAAGAATTGCAAACATCTTTGCTGTAAGAACTGCTACGGAAGCCTCGGAGTATAATAAGTGTGACAGTGTAAACATGTCCTCCACGTATTAGCTACTGCTAATAGCTACGGTCATCATGTGAAATGATTTTTGGGACTGTTTTTGGGACCGCTTGTTTTTTTCTAAAGTCGCTTGCAAATTCTGTGAGTTGCGTTTTTGTGGGCTAATTTCTGAAGGAGGCGAACAAAACGACCCGTTTCTGCCAGGAGAGAGTAGCTGCTGCTCTACACTGACCTGTTTCTAACATAACAGCAAAAATAAACTTCACTGTTGTTTTAAATTAACTTACCTGTCCAGTAGGAAGCCTGCAACCTCTGTAACATGGCGCCTCCCAGTGGGTGTACCAGCACCTATGTATTTATAAACTACTAATTCTAAGTTATGAGAACACTTTCATTTTTGATGTGAGGTTATTACACTTTACCACAATATGTATTTATAAAAGGAATACTTGATTTTTGCTAATTAGAAGCCACATTTTCTTGTCACTGCTGCACTTTATATTGTAATGTTATCTTATTCCAACTCCAATCTCATTATACTGTCATAAACTGTATGCAACAAAAATTCATTCTGTATGCACTCTGTAAATACAAAATGACAATAAAATTGTCTAAGAGTAAGACTAAGAAATTAGTTGTGCACTTTCCCTTTAAGAAAACTTGGCTGATTACATTAAGTTGTTGGGTTTGCAGCAATCTCTCCCCCTGAACAAGGGATGTGGTGAAAATGGACAGGAATGACTTGCTTTAAGCCAGAAAAAAAACTCCAGGAGAACACGGATCAGTGCGAACTGTAATCTGCAAGGCCTAATGTTCTGACGCACAAAAACATGTTTGTGCTGGTCTAGGAGTCTGTTCCATAAACAGAGAAAGCAGCAGCAGCGGCTGCTCTTTTAGGGGCATCCTCTTGGACAGAAACATACGTAGCTAAATACGGGATGAAAACTACACATAAACGGCAGGCCAGATTTGCCTTGTATGGAGAGAAAATACAAAGACAGAACATAAACTTAATGGCAGCAACAACTGCAGATAATGTATAACTGGAGAATAAAAGTCTAAATTAGGCCAGCAAGGACTAGTTGTCAGTATAACCTCTAATATCCTAAACCTGCTTTACATAACCACAGATATAACTCGGGGTCACTCTAACTAAAAGCTTTACCTAAAGAGCATGTTTTAGCCCGAATCTTAATACTATATAGGATTAAAATGTACCCAACAAGACGTAAAGCTGTCATTGCAGCAAAAGGTGGTTCTTCAAAAGTGTCAACAAAAAGAGATTTAAAACTGAAACACTTTTCAATTATAAAACATTTAACAAGTATCTGTAATTTTCCAATCACTTTCAAACTGTTTACTTCTTTGTGTTAGCCTGTCACATAAAATCTATATAAAATACATTAAAGATCGTGGGCGTAATGTGACATAACCTGAAAAAGATCAAGAGATATGGAAACTTCTGCAAGCCTCTGTATATACTGAAGTGTCTTTTGGTACAGTCAGATAGAGAAATGGTATTAGACATTCAGAGCTGAATTATATATATTTTTGCCTCCAGGTACGTCTTGATGAGCGTATCCTCCAGACAGACAGGGGCCTCCTGATTCGTCGAGTCCTAAAGAGGGATGTTGGTGTCTACCAGTGCCATGCTATGGAGCATGGATTCACCCAGACGTTGCTGGGCATCACCTTAGAAGTTGTACCATCAACATCTTCCTCCATCTCCAAGCTACCCTCTGATGCTCCTGCCCGACTAGATCCCCGCAGCCGAGGTGGTCCCTCACTGACCAATCAAAAGCTTTGGTACCGGGACTTCATGCAGTTGGTGGACCACCCTAACCTCAGCACTGTCGACCAGATTTGTGAGCAAGTCTGGGCACGGAAGCACGCTGATGCTGACCAGGCGGCAAAGAGTTTTCCTTCTCCACGGAAGGAGATCCTACCTTTGGGTCCTGATGTCCGACCAGCCAATAAGAAGTGGAAGCATCTCCAGGAGATCAGAAAGGGGAGAAACCGCAGGACCCACGACGGGAAATCAAGCCCTCGGGCGCCACGCAGTGCAGGGGAATAATGATGAAGAGATGAAAAAGAGGGAGGGAAGAGAATGGAAGAAAGTAACTGAAAGACCAGACACTTAAGGAGGTGTTAACACATACAAATTCACATATAAAGACATGCACAGACACATACACACACAGCACCTCCAGTATTGTGTTTATTTATCTATGGATGCCACCACTATATGGTACACCATTCCCATGATTCCTCATCCCTGTGACCCTTCCTGCATGTGCTGCCTTACTGCCCAAACTGATTCTGCACGATCCCTTTATACTGCTTCACTAGGATAATCAAGTGTACTAGCAAATGCTCGAGAAGAAACTCACCCTTATGAGGAGGCAATAAACTGACACACGCATCTCAAACTTTTCCTACAAGCCATCTACACTACTTTAATGGTTAGTGGATCATCTATGTTACTTTCTGGACAGCATTACTCATGAACAGTCCCAAAGGTTTGGGTAAACTCTCATCAAGGTATAACATTTCTTTAAGTGACTTCAGTGTGGACAGAATGGAAAAAGTGACAACTGGAACACAATGCAAAAATATAGTCTTTAACTGAAAAAAAAAAATACAATGAATATTATACATGCATGTTGTATTAACATTTGTAAGAACCTGTGTAAATTATGCACATCTTTCTGTGGTCCCCTCTTCATTATCACTAATTGTGTTTTGTGCAAATTACACAGTAGAGCCATAAAGAGATGCCAGCACCTGTGGAGCACAACATTTTTTTTTGTAAAAAAGTTATAAATTTGTAGTCAGGTTGGATTCTTAAATCTGTTTTATTTTTGGAACTGTTTCCATGGAAACTTTGGGGTATGTCAGCAAAAACAGCCGACTTCAAACAAGAGATGCAACGATCAGGGTTTTTTGGCCACTTCCCAATCTGTAAAGCTTTAATTTGCCAATACCAATTTTTGCAGATTCCAAAATATTTTTAAAGGCATCTTTTGATTAGACCAAGAACATTTTCTACGAGAATAATATTTTGAGATCATATTTTTCTGATAACCTTTGTTTACCCTGGCCAATTTTATTCAAGTATTTCGACTGTGGAACATGGCTGTTAGATGAACAAACAGTGAGTGGTAACTGCTTGCACTGCAGGAGTGTCTACTGAGGTTTCACTCAGTGGCTGAGTGGGATAGTCGTTCCATCTAGGAATTAAAAGCCTCAATCTTCAGCAATAAAATACGTCTATTTATCCTGTCACGACAAAGTCCATGATAAGGTGTAACTGATAAAACAATTTACATGGAGTTTGTGGCCACACGTCTGTTTTGTAGCCTATCCCTTTTCAGGTAAAAGAAGAGGCGAGACACCCCCAGTCAGGATTGCCACCTGGCATTTTAGACTGAAGTCTTTGGTAATGTTACAAGGTTTATGCAATAACAAAATTACAATAATTTCAGTACTTCATCTGTAAAAGATCTGGATTCATGGTGATTGCAGTTGTTTTTATTTGTGCCACAGCACATAGATGGTTTAAAAGCATCAAATATTGCTTTCAATTAATTTACTTCCCCCCTCACCTCTGACAGCTGTACACACATTACTTAAAAATACATTACAGTTAAAATCAACAGTATGTATGAGCTTAAGAATATTTTAATGTTATGTTTGACATTATAATCATACTATAAACCATTTTATAATACTTAGCATCTCCTTCGACCAAAATCTACTCAAAAGTCACAAGTACTTAGAGTAATAGTAGCTCCTGATACGAAGCTATTTTTGGAGTATTTTCTACCCTGGTCATTTCTTTTTACGTTGGTAAATGTAGCGCAATTGCAGGGGGTAATAATGGCTCGTACCCTGGTTCTTGGAGAAGGTTCCTGGGGTGGAAATGTTCCTTAAGAACTATAATAACCAAGATTCTAAATATTACTATTTTAACCCTTCTGTCTTGAGCAATCTTATTTATGATAGGAGTTAAGGCAATTTCATACGCTTTGTAAAAGAGCAGTCACTGTCAAACCAGGTTATACAATGTTTTTTTCAAACTAACTTTATAACTGGCTAAAGCACCTTCGCTACAAGGCAGGTGAACAAAGTTAAAATTACCATAACGGCCATCTCTGTGATTTTCCCAGAAATACAGACCCATAGTTTAACTCTAAGATTCCAAAGAAAGCTGCCAACATTTAACATCTTTCATCAGTGGCTTAGTTAAAAATCTCCAGTGGCCAATGTAAAGCAACTTTGCTGTGATCTATTTCTTCCTCTATGCATTGCTTTCTTTAAGTAGCATCCTCAATATGCAGCAGAGAAGTCTCCTGTCGCCTGTTGAATAGTTCTTATTTTTTTGATAGCTTCTTACACCTTCTTTGGTTTAACTTAGTTCATTTTTCAACACTTTACAGACACTAAGATAGCAAACCTGACTGTTCTTCCTTCACAACTTGCACACAAAAGACTGTGATTGGCATTGTGCATTCACTGACAAAAAAATATTGGATTTCAAGTTTCAGACCTATTGGTCAATGCTTGAGCTGGTCAAGCTGAAAATGGACCAGTATTGATCACCAGACCATCACTCAGTGTATCTCTGCTTGGAACTCCTACTTCAGTCAGTACATATGGTCTTAGTTATGAACAGGACATAACTAGAATGTGGTTATTGCATTGCATTGCAGTTTGAAACCACTTGTGAGAGAGTGGTAAAAAATGTACTCACATTCCATAAAGTGGGCTGACAATAAGATGTTTACAGATGTTTGCATCAATAATAAATTAGTTAATAATAAAACATGATTTGAAAACACAATTAGAAATTAAATTAGAGCTCAGAGCAAGTGGGATCATCTGCATTAAAAATATAAAACCAGTTAAAAACATTTTTTCAGAACCACACTTGTTTAAACTATATCTATTTTTTAAACTATCCTGCATTGTTTTGTATTGAAGATAAATCTTAAATATAATGGTTTGTGGGGAAAGGGATAAATATGGTAAGCAAGGTCAGAAGAATGGGGAAAGATTTAAGCAGACTCAAAATATGACAACCCATATTTGTGGGCTACAGTACGGTATAAACATATATTTATATATACATTAGCATGATATTTATGAGTGAGACTAAGGTTTTTTTGTATTCTAAGTGGTACTACATTTTTACACTGTTTAATCCTAAATTGTTAGTGATACATAGATATGCAAGCGATGTGAAGTGAGTAGACGATTCTTGGTTCGGCACGGTGAATTTCTCACAATACATTTTCTACAGGTTGTGAAAAGAGTAAAAAAATCCTACACTGTTTGTAATCACTTCTCATGTAGTGTTACAGTCAATTAGATTGTTGATTGCTGCTTAAGGATGTCATCTCTAGTTAAACAGTTAGGACTGTAAGGTCTTCCTTTTTGATGTCTTAATCTCTAGGTGTTTTATTTGTAAAGAAACCACATTTGTTGGTTGTTTGTGCTAACATGGTGTGCTTAGCCTGTCCCCCAGTGTTCACTGCTCGAACAGGCTCAGATGAGGAGCCTTTCTGTGGTACTTTGATATATCATAACTTGTATGCAAGAAAGAAAGTGGTGGGTCTTGATAGATAAAACGTGTTTATGTTTTACATTCATAAAATCTTTTATGTATCATTTGCTTTGTTTTGTGCTGCTACCACCAAATATCATGGTTTTAATCAAATTATCATAATTTAGTGCATTCATCCCAGTTAAAAGCAAGGCAGTACAACTCGAGTCTGTGTGGGGGTTTTAGATGTATGATATCATTGTCATTGTTATTTATGTACCTTCGTTATAGATGTGTAATTAACTCTTTGAACTAAACTGAATGATGACGCCTCTAAAAAGGGACACTCTGCATTTTGACAGCATATCGAAGAGGACAAGTCTGACTGTATTGTTAAAGCAAAACAGACCTTAATTGGTTAAGGATGCAGCAGATCAGTGCATCGGCCAGGTCAGCACCAAATAATTCTGAACCAGCAGAGGTGTCAAACATGCCAGAGTATCCCTTTTCAGCCAGCTGTTGTTTTGTGCTTGAACTTGCATGACTAAGGTTTGTGGCTAATGCATTTGACAATGACATGGTGACAAGGGAGAACGAGTGGTAAAGAAAGCACAATGATATTCCTATGTATTTATGTGGAAAGATAAGCTGAGATGTTATGGATTGTTTCCCTTTTATAAATGTAGATTTATTTCTGTAGTGTTCATGTTCTGTTGACAAGGACATGTCCTTAGCATTTTTTTGTTGTACTTTGCAGCCAATGGAAAAGCTTTTTTCTGGAGACAGTATCCAATGAAAGTCTTTTGTTGTTCTAAAAGCCCTCTGTTCCAAAACTTCCTCATATATCCTTTTCTATGTGATGTGTTGTTTTTCAAAAGCTTACAAGGAGATGCTTTTGTGTTTGTACGTTGACTGAATGTGTGTGTCTGTGTGCAAGAGTAAACTGCTCGATTTGTGTCCTCTGTCTAACAGTTTTTGTGGACAACAGAGCTCTGTATATAATGGCAAAGGTACAGTGGTGTGTAGGGAGGTCTGTAGCTGAAGGTCTGAGGTCAAAGGCCAAAGTTAATGTGGTGTACTGTAATATTTCCGGGTCTTTGTGAAACGTCATGTCAGATTTTTTGATTAATACAATAAAAATATGCAGTTAATTTAAGATTTGATTGACTTTTTTGAACCCCATGCTCATTTTAATCCCCATTTAATGTTGAAACTGTGTTTATTGGTTAAATTAATACAACAAGATACTCTGGCCAGCATTAAGTCAGTATACAATTGCTTTGCCTACACACATTTACATTTTCTCTATCCAATAATTATTTTGTTAAAGTGGGCGAGGCCTATCTCAGTGGACTCCTAATTAGAGCCAGGACAAAACATCCATGTAAATAAAGTTGCACTTTCATGCCTATCGTTATTTCATACTACCAGTCGATCTACACTGCAGGGTGTTGGGTTTTTTAAATAAAAAAAGAGAAGGTATGGGTATATAACATTCACGCCCCTGGACGGAATTCTATAAACCATCACAAAAAGCCTGCATAGGTTTCAAATCCACACATTTGTATCAATAAATTAGAATACCATCAGACAGTTAATTTATTTCAGTATCTCAAATGCAAAATTGAATTACGCGTATTATATATCAGTTTCATACTCTGAAAAATAAGCCATTACATACACCACCAACCCATAATTTAAAAAAATGTATGACACAAAAACTTTGGCCAACTGAAAAATACATCCATGTACTTTACAGTATAAGCAGTCATACTTTGTGAGTGCAGCGTGGCATGGAGGTAATCAGCCTGTGAGCTGCTAAGATGTTAAGGAAGTCCAGGTTTTCTTTGTCTTGTGTGTGTTTTTGGCTGTGGTGTTTCACAGCTTCCTCTTGACAATTCTCCTTAGATTCTTTGTGGGGTTTAAGTCAGGAGAGTTTGCTGGCAAACACTGGGATACCATCATCATTAAAGCAGGAATTGATAGTTTTGTCATGGTGGCCAGGTACCACATGCTCCTGGAATATGAAATCAGCCTATCTATAAAGCTTGTCAGTAGCATGTAAATGCTCTAAAACTTAAGATTTACCCTTGTTCAAACAGTGACTGTCTGCTGGACAACTGTCAAGTCAGTCGTCTTACCAAATATTATATAGACTCTTACACAGTGACAAGATTTCTATGTTAAAATTTTCTATTTTTATTGAAGTTGTTAAACTTTCAAATTTTCTGACAAACTGAACACCGGATTGTCATTTGCTTTAAGGCAAAATATTCAAAAGTAACAGAAACATGACTTTGGAATATATCACTCTGTGTCATGAAACCAAGACAGAGGACTCAGTATTCAAACCAGACAGCAGGTACGATTAAGAAGGTTTAATAACTATCAGAATGGCAAGACAGGGACAGACAGGCTCGGTGGTCAGAATAACTGTGCAAGGTCGGTACACAGTGCAGCAGACAGGTTGGACGAGGACAGGCAGACTCTGAGGTCAAAAACAGTCCAGGACGGTACACAAACAATCAGACAAACACAGGCAGCGATCCGGCAAACTCAGGTAATCCAGGAACAGACTCAGTTCAGGCAAAACAGGCAGGCAGTCAGAATAGGCAGGAAAAAACAGGTTCTGTGTTCAGGCTGGCCCAGAATCCGGAGGCAATTTATCAACAGGTCATTCAAAAAAGAAAGCTGGACAAATCTCACCAAAGGCTAAATGATCTGGCACTGATGTCTGGTCTGAAGGCTGAATTTATGCTGACTAATGCAGGTGAATCAGATGAACAGGTAATGAGGAACTGGGCGGAGCTGAGCAGGTGTGTGAAATGAGTGATCAGACCAGGCATCAGTGCTGAGATCGTGACACTCTGTGAATAATTAATCTATACATAGTAATTAATATTTTCTGGTTATGACTGCAACATATTTCTTAATCATTTCATGATTAAGGTAATTGACCTGAAATCAAAAAATCTCCCTGAGTTCCTTCTCTTATGTTGATAGTCCTCAGTGTCTGGAGGAACAATTTCAGTTGATGCCTTATCTAAATTTCTTAGAAAAATGAAATCCTCATTGTGATCCTTACAGATATTACCACTGAGGCACAGTTGCATTCCATCCTATTTTAAACATGCTCAGGTAACTACTAGTACTAAAGAAATCTGATCTTAATGTCAGCTATATTGGTAATTTTTTGTGATATTTCAAAGCTGCATTGTTTGTGTAAATTAGTAAAAAAAAGTTGTGGAAAGTTCAGATCTATGCAAGTTGCAGATTTTTTAGCCTTTTCAGTCTCACTTTCAAAAACTGAACTCTGCTGAAACAGGTCATTTGAAGGTAAGCGATCTTTTAATAGCTTCTGTTGCAGGGAACTGTTTCATAATATGTTTCTTCATCTCAATGCAGCCTCAGTCCGTCCGTCCGTTTTCTTCCACTTATCCAGGGTCGGGTTGCGGGGGTAGCAGCTTCAGTAGGGAGGCCCAGACGTCCCTCTCCCTGGCCACTTGGGCCAACTCCTCCGAAGGAATCCCAAGGCGTTCCCAGGCCAGCCGAGAGACATAGTCCCTCCAGCGTGTCCTGGGTCTTCCTCTGGGCCTCCTCCCGGTGGGACGTGCCCGGAACACCTCACCAGGGAGGCGTCCAGGAGGCATCCTGACCAGATGCCCGAGCCACCTCAACTGGCTCCTCTCGACATGGAGGAGCAGCGGCTCTACTCTGAGTCCTCCCCGGATGACTGAGCTCCTCACCCTATCGCTAAAGGAGAGCCCAGACACACTACGGAGAAAACTCATTTCAGCCGCTTGTATCCAGGATCTCGTTCTTTCGGACACGACCCAAAGCTCGTGACCATAGATGAGGGTAGGAACGTAGATCGACCGGTAAATCTAGAGCTTCACTTTTGGCTCAGCTCTCTCTTCACCAAAACAGATCGGTACAGCGCAATGCAGTCTTTGATAATATTATCCTTGACATGTTACTGAATAGTTTAAGTGGTTAAGCTGGTATTTCTGGTGCTGCACTGGATTGGTTTTCTTTTTATTTATTTGGGAAGAAGTTTTTCTGTTGTGGCAAACAACTTCACCTCTAAGATCACCTTTTTAACCTGTTGGGTACCACATGGTTTGGTCCATTATTATTAGCTTTTTACATGCTCCCTTTAGCTGTCATCATTCAATCTTTTCTTTTGACATTTGTTTTGAGGGTCAAAAGGTAGACAGACTGGTAAATTGGAGAGCTTTGCTTTTTGACTCACCTTTTTCTTTACCATGACAGGACCCACTGACGAAGATAAAGCCCTAATCAATCTGTCCATCTCCCATCTCAATCACACCATCACTAATGAAGAAGACACAGATGCTGAAACTACTTCAGGCAGAGACTGACCTGCAATGTAGAGTCAGACTAAGAGTAATTCAATGATTCAATAAAAAAAAGTTGTCATTAAATACTCATCTATTGGGTGTGATTGGGTGCTATAAGGAAACCCATACATCCTCTCTTCTCTGTAACACTGCCTAGCTTATTCTAAGAATCTAAAGGTGTTTCCCAGGTAGTAGTCTTCCAACCAATGTCTGGGTCTTGTCTTAGTCGGCTACATCTGGAGGGTGTTGTCTGATAGGCACTCTTATCAGGTGCCCGAACCATCTCAGCTGTCTCATTTTCATAAGGATAAGCAGGAGCTCTACTTCAAACTCTCTCCAGAGGACTGGGCTCCTCAACCTGTTTCTATTTGGAGAAAGCTCGTTTCAGCCACTTGGTGCTGGAATCTTGTACTTTTTGTCAGGAGCCATACCTTATGACCATAAGTTAGGGTTGTAACAGACATAACATGAATTAGAGCTTTTTGTGCTCATGTCCTCCATGTTCATTACAACATATAGAGCGCCCACACTTTACTCTAGATGAGTCCCGAATCCACACAGCGATCTGCTCCATCCTCCATCACTTGAGGCAAAGACTGACCTTTAGAGTCTAGGTCGAAGCTGACCCTCATCCTGGCTACTTCACATTCAGTGAAGTCTCAAGATGTAGACATTCAATGAAGTGGCCAGTATGAGAGAAGTGAAAATATAAAGATGGGACCCTGAGGCTCCCAAACATACACCATCTTCTTTGTGACTGTGCCTTGAGATACTGTCCATGGACTCCTAACTAGGATTCAAGAAATGGGGCAATTCACTTTTGCCAGGACTGCGGACACAACTTTTGCGTTGGGTAAACAAGAACTGAAAAGCCCTTAAAAGCATTCCTGGCACCTCATGCTCATGCAGCACGCTCAACAATATACCTTTCAGGATTGTAATGTAGGTCTTCATTACTTGTATTGAAATGCATGTATTGCTTTGTTTTGAATATCACATTAAATTAAAGCTGACCTATTATGCTTCCTTTTAAACATTTAGGATAGGAATATGGACTATGCAAAACATTTTTAGCACAAATTATTTCTCAGATAAGATTTCACCTTCCCAGTTTCATCTACTTTATTTTAAGCTCCTATCAGAATAAGCTGTTTTTAGGGCTCTGTCAATTTAATACAAATAAGCTGTAGCTGGCTGAGCCCCCCCCCCCCCCAACTCAATGTTTGCACTCACTTAATACACATGAAAATGGCTGCAAATGTTCTTTAATTAAATAAATCATCTTCAACTCATCATGCACCTCCCAAGCTTTTGTCTGCACTTGGGTCCAGCTCCTGAAAACCTGACAAACAGTTTCTGAATGGTAAGTAAGTAGCGAGAGTTCCAGAGCAATGCTAAGAGCGACGTTTCTGCAGTGTTAAATTATCCTGTTACATCTTTTCGACTGCGTAGAAACATCCCAGTGTTATGTTTGAGTTTAAGTGTTGGTTCATGTAAGGTTCTTCTAAATGATAATTAAATAGTAAGTCATCTTTAAATAGTTACATGATGTGAAACAAACTGAGGTATTGTTAGTGTGTGGTTGTGCTTTGGCAGCTTTTTCACAGCTGGCACTGATGAAGGTCTGTCCCGTGTACAAAACAAACAATTAAATGAGCAACAAGGAATGTTTTAGCTAACCTTTGAAATAAGTTGTGAAAAACTGATGTTTTAATTTGTATTGTGGGGTTTGTTGTCTAAATGACTTACCTCTGTCTGTACCTCTGCAATGAATCCAAGCCTCATAACCCTTCAAAGGTCCTGGAAGTGTTAATTTATTGATTAAGAAGAAGAAAGGCTAACTTTGCATGTTAGGTTTAGAGATATACTTTAGTTGTTACTAGTAAAATTTAAAAAGGTTCAAATATTTTCAAGTCTTTGTGAAGTAAAGTATTTGGATGTTTAGTCATTTTGTAAAGTAGAAGTTTATTGGTTCAAACACAGTTTGTTCTTGTTTACCCTGTTTCATGGTTTTCATGGTTTGTTAAAGGAGAAGTCCGGTCAAAATCAGAATTCAAACTGCTGAAAGTACTTTAAATATAAAACTACTACATACTGTGCAAAAAATTATACGTTTTTTTAATTATGAATAATTTTCATTTAATCATGTTTATGTGGAGGAATCCATCTTGGTCAAGAATAGTACTGTCACCTCCCATTTTTTGACGTCACTCGGCGGACCCGCAGTTGAGCAAGTTTCAACGCTCTGTTTGTCACTATTTTCCAAGATGGCGACGACTGGTGCTCTGTACGAAGCAGAGAGTGATGAAGTACTTAGTGACAGTGAGAGTTCCGTGGAGCTATCATCATCTGACAGCGATATGGATTTTTTTAGAAGAGTTTCTTGACAGAAACCGGACTTTTGACGGAATCCAGCGTACCTATTTCCAGTGCAAACTCAGTCGGGTCCTACAGTATATATGTATACACGCGCGCGTGTGTGTGTGTGTGTGTGTGCGCGCTCCGCCGCAGCACGGCTTTGCCGGCGCTGCAGCTGAGCGCACACAACCACACACACAGCGGAGGAGAGATCGCGCTGAAGTGACTTAAGTTATATATTTGCCCTCTAGTAAAAAGGGCAGGTGGTAATTATTGTATAAATATTAAAATATAAGAGCGTTCCAGCACATGCTGGGGCGGAGGGATATCACATCACATGTGGTATCCCTCCGCCCCTCTGCTCGGTGACCATCCCCGCAAATTCTAAATAAAAAAATTCTAAAATAAAAAATAACTTACCAAAAATCCTCGCTCTCATGTCATGTTCAAAACATTCTTCTTCAAAATGGTCACTGCATATGACGTGTTTTCTCTCTGGCCAGAAGTTAGATGGCAAATCCGCTCTGTTCAAGTTGGCAATCCAGCACCGAGCCCGGTGGCTCATGAATCGGGAAGTTGAAATAAGCAATGTTTTTTCCACTTTTACCAGTTGTGTTGGAACATCCAACGACCATGCACGTGGGCATTGTTGCTTCAGCAATAGCTCCTAGGAATGTCAGTGGTGAAGTCCTCTGGAAATCCGAAAAAATTATTGATGATCGCAGCTATGTAGAACGGCTCCTATTGACTTTGCATGGAAAGCGGAGAGAAACGCTGTCGCCGCTTCCGCTTTTCCACGCCCCAGGATGTGATGTCAAACGCCCCTTACTACCCAAATATGGGCAGTAATGTCAGCCCCCATACACAGTGATTCAGACGACAATTTATGTTTTTATTTTCTTATTGATTAAAGATAAGTTCATTAAATAACCACAAACGTATTAGTTTTAGTTATAGCTAATGATACCCTGATTTTTCCTTGTTGACCGGACTTCCCCTTTAAATTCTAAGACTGCCTGCTGAGACCTTTGTAAGCTGCAACTGATATGTTTTTTTGACATGCTAAATAGGGTTATTTGCCAGTTTGTGTACCTGTTACAACAAGAATAAAGAATCTTTATTGTCTTTATGTGACCATGATGAAGTTTTGGTGAGGAACAAGCTCAGAATTCACACAGATTTGCACATAACACACAGACACAAAAATAGACATAATGTTCAATTTGAATGCACCAACAACACTTCCTGAGAAGCTAAAGTGTGCAAATAGTCCTTAGTATCAGGTAAGATTTATATGTTTGGGTCGAAAAAACACAGACAACGTAAATTACTTGCAATTGCATGAATGTATCAGACAAAATACCCCCTGTGAGGTTGAGAAATGTACAACTAGTCATTGGCAAAGATGCTGCTGAATGAACACCTGTTTGGTCTGCAACTTAATTCCGCTTCAAACACCCTACTTAATCCAGCTGCTAAGGGTCATATAGATATAGAGTAATTGTAAACCCTACTCCAGATCCACAAGACAAATGTGGACTGGATGATTAAACTCTGGAAAAGTAAACATTGAAAATGTTCCTTTTGTATGTAGGGGATTAAAAAAAAACAGTATCCTCCTTTAGCTGCATGAGATCAAACGGCAAAAGAAGTGTGGGACCTGTCATATTTCCTGGTGATGCAGCAGCAGGACTTGCCTAAAAAATAAGTGTAATTTCTTGTTCAGTAATGTTTCCTCATGGGCCTGAGTAGTCTCCATGGTAACCAACGGCTGGTCTAAAAAGCGACACTCTCCATCACTTTTGCTTTAGGTCGCAAAAGCAAAAGGTTTTCTGAAAACGTTTTGATACCAATCCAGGAGACTTTGTCAATCCTTGTGGCTTGCACTTGAGCAAGCAAAATAATCTTAGTTAGAGGTGCTTTTAACTGTACAAGGTGCTTTTTAACACCAATATGAGGGGATTTATCAAAAAGGTATGATATTAATTGACAAATGGAGTTGATACAGAACCTGTGTGTGTATTTTTAGTGTCAGCAACTACAAGTTCTTTGATCCTGGGAACAATATCTGCTGCATTCCATAAACTAAATCCTAATAATTGGATCAAAAATATTCAATGCAACTGAATACAACTTTAAATGATTCAAATCATCACAAAGATGTTCACTCTGTGAAGTAATCACTATGAAGCAACACAGAGACCCAAGTTCTAGAACACATTCTGAAAGAGTGAACCTGGCTTGGATCGGTTCAGTTTGACTGGACCTTCTCCACTGTTATCACAATTAAAACATCCCTTGGACAAAATGAAGAGGATGTTTACCACCAGCTTTTTCCCAACAAAGGTCAGTTTTACTGATTTACTGAATGGTTTTCTGTAGAATTTCTGTTTGCCAATGTTTTAGTTTTCACTAAGTTAAAACTCTGAAGAAAGAAAACGATTTCAGCAATTTTTGATGAATACTCATATGGCACTTAAACTCATAAATGATTTGTAAAACAATATTGTTTTCAACAGAAAGGTGTTGATAAACAAGTTGTGGTCAATCAGACAGAGGACAAAACTCAGGAAAGGTAAGGAAGTATTCCTTTTAAGTTTAGGCATGAGATTTCTGAAAACTCACTTTTGAAGGCCATTGAACTTAAAACATATTTAATCTTAATTTTTTTTAGTATTTGCAAATGCAAACAACTTTACTCAATTTACCATTGAGTATCAGACAAATCTCTTTTCCTGTTTTAAAATCTCTTGAAAACGCACATTTATTTCCTTGCTTTTGCATTGTCATCTTGTCGTGTATTGCATTTTAAAATATTCTTGCCGTGAACCTGTTTTTTTTAGCTTTTGATGTTGTGTGTGCATGTTTTGTATGTTTTCAACTTATTTTTTAACCTTGTGTTAATGTACAGCACTTCGGTCGCCCATGTGGTTTTTTAAATGTGCTTTAGAAATAAAGCTGACTGATTGATTGTTTTGCTTGCATAAAGAAAACACTGTAAAGAATTGCACAATAACATTGACGTAGCACCCTTAGGCACAGTGTATACAGCTTATCTGCAAAAAAGTTGATTTTGGGGTGAGCTATACTTTCAGTATAACAGAATATTGCATCCAAGCAGCCCTTTCCAAATCAATATATTTTGCAGCACTGCAGTCACAATATGGACTGTTTTCACATTTAAAATGACAAAATGCAAGTTTAAAAGTTATTTAGAAGTAATCTAAGGTTTTTAAAAAGTTTTAGGGAATTTCTAAATTAAACAACATTGTCAGTTAGGGTTGCATTTAACTGTACAAGGTGCTTTTTAACACCAATATGAGGGGATTTATCAAAAAGGTATGATATTAATGGCCAAATGGAGTTGATACAGAACCTGTGTGTGTATTTTTAGTGTCAGCAACTACAGGTTCTTTGATCCTGGGAACAATATCTGCTGCTTTCCATAAGATAAATCCTAATAATTGTATCAAAAATATTCAGTGTAACTGAATACAACTTTAAATGATTCAAATCATCACAAAGATGTTCATCACTCTGATGCAACACAGAGACCCAAGTTCTAGAACACATTCTGAAAGATTGAACCTGGCTTGGATCGGTTCAGTTTGACTGGACCTTCTCCACTGTTATCACAATTAAAACATCCCTCGGACAAAATGAAGAGGATGTTTACCACCAGCTTTTTCCCAACAAAGGTCAGTTTTACTGATTTACTGAATGGTTTTCTGTAGAATTTCTGTTTGACAATTTTTTTAGTTTTCACTAAGTTAAAACTCTGAAGAAAGAAAACGATTTCAGCAATTTTGATGAATACTCATATGGCACTTAAACTCATAAATGATTTGTTAAACAATATTGTTTTCAACAGAAAGGTGTTGATAAACAAGTTGTGGTCAATCAGACAAAGAACAAAACTCAGGAAAGGTAAGGAAGTATTCTTTTTAAGTTTAGGCAGGAGAAATCTGAAAACTCACTTTTGAAGGCCATTGAACTTTAAACATATTTAATCTTACATTTTTTTAGTATTTGCAAATGCAAACAAATTTACTCAATTTACCATTGAGTATCAGACAAATCTCCTCTCTTCCTGTTTTAAAATCTCTTGAAAACGCACATTTATTTCCTTGCTTTTGCATTGTCATCTTGTCGTGTATTGCATTTTAAAATATTCTTGCCGTGAACCTGTTTTTTTTAGCTTTTGATGTTGTGTGTGCATGTTTTGTATGTTTTCAACTTATTTTTTAACCTTGTGTTAATGTACAGCACTTCGGTCGCCCATGTGTTTTTTTAAATGTGCTTTAGAAATAAAGCTGACTGATTGATTGTTTTGCTTGCATAAAGAAAACACTGTAAAGAATTGCACAATAACATTGACGTAGCACCCTTAGGCACAGTGTATACAGCTTATCTGCAAAAAAGTTGATTTTGGGGTGAGCTATACTTTCAGTATAACAGAATATTGCATCCAAGCAGCCCTTTCCAAATCAATATATTTTGCAGCACTGCAGTCACAATATGGACTGTTTTCACATTTAAAATGACGAAATGCAAGTTTAAAAGTCATTTAAAAGTAATCTAAGGTTTTTAAAAAGTTTTAGGGAATTTCTAAATTAAACAACATTGTCAGTTAGGGTTGCATTTAACTGTACAGGGTGCTTTTTAACACCAATATGAGGGGATTTTTCAAAAAGGTATGATATTAATGACCAAATGGAGTTGATACAGAACCTGTGTGTGTATTTTTAGTGTCAGCAACTACAAGTTCTTTGATCCTGGGAACAATATCTGCTGCTTTCCATAAACTAAATCCTAATAATTGGATCAAAAATATTCAGTGTAACTGAATACAACTTTAAATGATTCAAATCATCACAAAGATGTTCACTCTGTGAAGTAATCACTATGATGCAACACAGAGACCCAAGTTCTAGAACACATTCTGAAAGAGTGAACCTGGCTTGGATCGGTTCAGTTTGACTGGACCTTCTCCACTGTTATCACAATTAAAACATCCCTCGGACAAAATGAAGAGGATGTTTACCACCAGCTTTTTCCCAACAAAGGTCAGTTTTACTGATTTACTGAATGGTTTTCTGTAGAATTTCTGTTTGCCAATGTTTTAGTTTTCACTAAGTTAAAACTCTGAAGAAAGAAAACGATTTCAGCAATTTGTGATGAATACTCATATGGCACTTAAACTCATAAATGATTTGTAAAACAATATTGTTTTCAACAGAAAGGTGTTGATAAACAAGTTGTGGTCAATCAGACAAAGAACAAAACTCAGGAAAGGTAAGGAAGTATTCTTTTTAAGTTTAGGCAGGAGAAATCTGAAAACTCACTTTTGAAGGCCATTGAACTTTAAACATATTTAATCTTACATTTTTTTAGTATTTGCAAATGCAAACAACTTTACTCAATTTACCATTGAGTATCAGACAAATCTCCTCTCTTCCTGTTTTAAAATCTCTTGAAAACGCACATTTATTTCCTTTGCATTTGCACTGTCATCTTGTCGTGTATTGCATTTTAAAATATTCTTACCGTGCACCTGTTTTTTTTTTAGCTTTTGATGTTGTGTGTGCATGTTTTGTATGTTTTCAACTTATTTTTAACCTTGTGGTAATGTACAGCACTTCGGTCGCCCATGTGGTTTTTAAAATGTGCTTTAGAAATAAAGCTGACTGATTGATTGTTTTGCTTGCATAAAGAAAACAATGTAAAGAATTGCACAATAACATTGACGTAGCACCCTTAGGCACAGTGTATATAGCTTATCTGCAAAAGATTTATCTTGGGGTGAGCTATACTTTCAGTATAACAGAATATTGCATCCAAGCAGCCCTTTCCAAATCAATATATTTTGCAGCACTGCAGTCACAATATGGACTGTTTTCACATTTAAAATGACAAAATGCAAGTTTAAAAGTTATTTAGAAGTAATCTAAGGTTTTTAAAAAGTTTTAGGGAATTTCTAAATTAAACAACATTGTCAGTTAGGGTTGCATTTAACTGTACAAGGTGCTTTTTAACACCAATATGAGGGGATTTATCAAAAAGGTATGATATTAATGGCCAAATGGAGTTGATACAGAACCTGTGTGTGTATTTTTAGTGTCAGCAACTACAGGTTCTTTGATCCTGGGAACAATATCTGCTGCTTTCCATAAGATAAATCCTAATAATTGTATCAAAAATATTCAGTGTAACTGAATACAACTTTAAATGATTCAAATCATCACAAAGATGTTCATCACTCTGATGCAACACAGAGACCCAAGTTCTAGAACACATTCTGAAAGATTGAACCTGGCTTGGATCGGTTCAGTTTGACTGGACCTTCTCCACTGTTATCACAATTAAAACATCCCTCGGACAAAATGAAGAGGATGTTTACCACCAGCTTTTTCCCAACAAAGGTCAGTTTTACTGATTTACTGAATGGTTTTCTGTAGAATTTCTGTTTGACAATTTTTTTAGTTTTCACTAAGTTAAAACTCTGAAGAAAGAAAACGATTTCAGCAATTTTGATGAATACTCATATGGCACTTAAACTCATAAATGATTTGTTAAACAATATTGTTTTCAACAGAAAGGTGTTGATAAACAAGTTGTGGTCAATCAGACAAAGAACAAAACTCAGGAAAGGAAAGGAAGTATTCTTTTTAAGTTTAGGCAGGAGAAATCTGAAAACTCACTTTTGAAGGCCATTGAACTTTAAACATATTTAATCTTACATTTTTTTAGTATTTGCAAATGCAAACAACTTTACTCAATTTACCATTGAGTATCAGACAAATCTCCTCTCTTCCTGTTTTAAAATCTCTTGAAAACGCACATTTATTTCCTTGCTTTTGCATTGTCATCTTGTCGTGTATTGCATTTTAAAATATTCTTGCCGTGAACCTGTTTTTTTTAGCTTTTGATGTTGTGTGTGCATGTTTTGTATGTTTTCAACTTATTTTTTAACCTTGTGTTAATGTACAGCACTTCGGTCGCCCATGTGTTTTTTTAAATGTGCTTTAGAAATAAAGCTGACTGATTGATTGTTTTGCTTGCATAAAGAAAACACTGTAAAGAATTGCACAATAACATTGACGTAGCACCCTTAGGCACAGTGTATACAGCTTATCTGCAAAAAAGTTGATTTTGGGGTGAGCTATACTTTCAGTATAACAGAATATTGCATCCAAGCAGCCCTTTCCAAATCAATATATTTTGCAGCACTGCAGTCACAATATGGACTGTTTTCACATTTAAAATGACAAAATGCAAGTTTAAAAGTCATTTAAAAGTAATCTAAGGTTTTTAAAAAGTTTTAGGGAATTTCTAAATTAAACAACATTGTCAGTTAGGGTTGCATTTAACTGTACAGGGTGCTTTTTAACACCAATATGAGGGGATTTTTCAAAAAGGTATGATATTAATGACCAAATGGAGTTGATACAGAACCTGTGTGTGTATTTTTAGTGTCAGCAACTACAAGTTCTTTGATCCTGGGAACAATATCTGCTGCTTTCCATAAACTAAATCCTAATAATTGGATCAAAAATATTCAGTGTAACTGAATACAACTTTAAATGATTCAAATCATCACAAAGATGTTCACTCTGTGAAGTAATCACTATGATGCAACACAGAGACCCAAGTTCTAGAACACATTCTGAAAGAGTGAACCTGGCTTGGATCGGTTCAGTTTGACTGGACCTTCTCCACAGTTATCACAATTAAAACATCCCTCGGACAAAATGAAGAGGATGTTTACCACCAGCTTTTTCCCAACAAAGGTCAGTTTTACTGATTTACTGAATGGTTTTCTGTAGAATTTCTGTTTGCCAATGTTTTAGTTTTCACTAAGTTAAAACTCTGAAGAAAGAAAACGATTTCAGCAATTTGTGATGAATACTCATATGGCACTTAAACTCATAAATGATTTGTAAAACAATATTGTTTTCAACAGAAAGGTGTTGATAAACAAGTTGTGGTCAATCAGACAAAGAACAAAACTCAGGAAAGGTAAGGAAGTATTCTTTTTAAGTTTAGGCAGGAGAAATCTGAAAACTCACTTTTGAAGGCCATTGAACTTTAAACATATTTAATCTTATATTTTTTAGTATTTGCAAATGCAAACAACTTTACTCAATTTACCATTGAGTATCAGACAAATCTCCTCTCTTCCTGTTTTAAAATCTCTTGAAAACGCACATTTATTTCCTTGCTTTTGCATTGTCATCTTGTCGTGTATTGCATTTTAAAATATTCTTACCGTGCACCTGTTTTTTTTTAGCTTTTGATGTTGTGTGTGCATGTTTTGTATGTTTTCAACTTATTTTTAACCTTGTGGTAATGTACAGCACTTCGGTCGCCCATGTGGTTTTTAAAATGTGCTTTAGAAATAAAGCTGACTGATTGATTGTTTTGCTTGCATAAAGAAAACAATGTAAAGAATTGCACAATAACATTGACGTAGCACCCTTAGGCACAGTGTATATAGCTTATCTGCAAAAGATTTATCTTGGGGTGAGCTATACTTTCAGTATAACAGAATATTGCATCCAAGCAGCCCTTTCCAAATCAATATATTTTGCAGCACTGCAGTCACAATATGGACTGTTTTCACATTTAAAATGACGAAATGCAAGTTTAAAATTCATTTAAAAGTAATCTAAGGCTTTTTAAAAAGTTTTAGGGAATTTCTAAATTAAACAACATTGCCAGTTAGGGTTGCATTTAACTGTACAAGTTGCTTTTTAACACCAATATGAGGGGATTTTTCAAAAAGGTATGATATTAATGACCAAATGGAGTTGATACAGAACCTGTGTGTGTATTTTTTGTGTCAGCAACTACAGGTTCTTTGATCCTGGGAACAATATCTGCTGCTTTCCATAAACTAAATCCTAATAATTGTATCAAAAATATTCAGTGTAACTGAATACAACTTTAAATGATTTAAATCATCACAAAGATGTTTACTCTGTGAAGTAATCACTATGATGCAACACAGAGACCCAAGTTCTAGAACACATTCTGTAAGAGTGAACCTGGCTTGGATCGGTTCAGTTTGACTGGACCTTCTCCACTGTTATCACAATTAAAACATCCCTCGGACAAAATGAAGAGGATGTTTACCACCAGCTTTTTCCCAACAAAGGTCAGTTTTACTGATTTACTGAATGGTTTTCTGTAGAATTTCTTTTTGCCAATGTTTTAGTTTTCACTAAGTTAAAACTCTGAAGAAAGAAAACGATTTCAGCAATTTTTGATGAATACTCATATGGCACTTAAACTCATAAATGATTTGTAAAACAATATTGTTTTCAACAGAAAGGTGTTGATAAACAAGTTGTGCTCAATCAGACAAAGAACAAAACTCAGGAAAGGAAAGGAAGTATTCTTTTTAAGTTTAGACAGGAGAAATCTGAAAACTCACTTTTGAAGGCCATTGAACTTTAAACATATTTAATCTTACATTTTTTTAGTATTTGCAAATGCAAACAACTTTACTCAATTTACCATTGAGTATCAGACAAATCTCTTTTCCTGTTTTAAAATCTCTTGAAAACGCACATTTATTTCCTTGCTTTTGCATTGTCATCTTGTCGTGTATTGCATTTTAAAGTATTCTTACCGTGCACCTGTTTTTCTTTTAGCTTTTGATGTTGTGTGTGCATGTTTTGTATGTTTTCAACTTATTTTTTAACCTTGTGTTAATGTACAGCACTTCGGTCGCCCATGTGGTTTTTAAAATGAGCTTTAGAATTAAAGCTGATTGATTGATTGTTTTGCTTGCATAAAGAAAACAATGTAAAGAATTGCACAATAACATTGATGTAGCACCCTTAGGCACAGTGTATACAGCTTATCTGCAAAAAAGTTGATTTTGGGGTGAGCTATACTTTCAGTATAACAGAATATTGCATCCAAGCAGCCCTTTCCAAATCAATATATTTTGCAGCACTGCAGTCACAATATGGACTGTTTTCACATTTAAAATGACGAAATGCAAGTTTAAAAGTCATTTAAAAGTAATCTAAGGTTTTTAAAAAGTTTTAGGGAATTTCTAAATTAAACAACATTGTCAGTTAGGGTTGCATTTAACTGTACAGGGTGCTTTTTAACACCAATATGAGGGGATTTTTCAAAAATGTATGATATTAATGACCAAATGGAGTTGATACAGAACCTGTGTGTGTATTTTTAGTGTCAGCAACTACAGGTTCTTTGACCCTGGGAACAATATCTGCTGCTTTCCATAAACTAAATCCTAATAATTGGATCAAAAATATTCAGTGTAACTGAATACAACTTTAAATGATTCAAATCATCACAAAGATGTTCACTCTGTGAAGTAATCACTATGATGCAACACAGAGACCCAAGTTCTAGAACACATTCTGAAAGAGTGAACCTGGCTTGGATCGGTTCAGTTTGACTGGACCTTCTCCACTGTTATCACAATTAAAACATCCCTCGGACAAAATGAAGAGGATGTTTACCACCAGCTTTTTCCCAACAAAGGTCAGTTTTACTGATTTACTGAATGGTTTTCGGTAGAATTTCTTTTTCGCCAATGTTTTAGTTTTCACTAAGTTAAAACTCTGAAGAAAGAAAACGATTTCAGCATTTTTTGATGAATACTCATATGGCACTTAAACTCATAAATGATTTGTAAAACAATATTGTTTTCAACAGAAAGGTGTTGATAAACAAGTTGTGCTCAATCAGACAAAGGACAAAACTCAGGAAAGGTAAGGAAGTATTCTTTTTAAGTTTAGGCAGGAGAAATCTGAAAACTCACTTTTGAAGGCCATTGAACTTTAAACATATTTAATCTTACAATTTTTTAGTATTTGCAAATGCAAACAACTTTACTCAATTTACCATTCAGTATCAGACAAATCTCCTCTTTTCCTGTTTTAAAATCTCTTGAAAACGCACATTTATCTCCTTGCTTTTAATACAGTGATCTTGTCGTGTATGGCATTTTAAAATATTCTTGCCGTGAATCTGTTTTTTTTTTAGTTTTTGATGTTGTGTGTATGTTTTACATGTTTTTAACTTCTTTTTTAACCTTTTCTTGTTTTAATGTACAGCAATTTGATCGCCCATGTGGTTTTTAAAATGTCCTTTAGAAATAAAGCTGATTGATTGATTGTTTTGCTTGCATAAAGAAAAAATAAAAATGTGCTAACTTTAAAATCTAATATTTGAAAAAGTATGTATGTGTCTGAATAAAGATGACCAAAGACTGCAAATCTTAGGAATATATTTTTTCTGGATATTTTATTTAAAATTTCATGCTAAAACTATTTTCTTTATTTCTTTCTCAGCAGAATCCCAGAGAACAACGATGCCGCCATGGCTTCGGTCTCAGCAATATCAGCTGAGGCTGGAAAAAACACAAAACTGAGAAAATCAAAGAAATCTTTTTTTAGTTTCTCTCAGGTATATTTTAACCAGTGTTAGATCTCATTTTATTTTTCTGTACATTTAAATCTAGATGATCGGTTTTTAAAGGAGTCTTTAATGAACAGTTTTAATTTAATCCAATAGAAAAGATATACTGAAAAGCAAACCCCCACTCCTCAGAAAAGGTACAACACTTTTTCCTGAATGTAATAACTTTCAATCTCCATTATTTTATCTTTCACAAATTTTTTTTCAGAAAAAATCTTGAAAATTATCAAACATGCCCATCATCTATTGTTCACCCAAGCTAGACTTCTAAAATAATGAAATAACATGTTTCTCTTTCTGTCTACACCATTTCAAGTGTTCAAACACCAGAGGATGAGAATATACCAAGTGGGTGTTGGCCCTTCAAATTCTTCAGGGTATGTTTCACAGACACAAATAAAGTGTTTAAATAATTGCTAAATAGGGTTAAATACAGGCACAGTGATATAGGTTTATCCCACAAAAATAGAATATTAAATCTTTAATTGCCTTCAGTCACGATTAACAAAGTGAAACACATTTATTGCAGTAATTCCTTACAAAAAGAGGGATTTATTTCAAGCCTTTTTTTGTTAATGTGGATGACAATGACTTACATATAATGAAAACCAGAAATTAAGATCCTTACATAATTTAAGTATTACTTATGACTAAGAAAGGGATATTTGAATACAGAAATATTTTATGGCTTATGTAAATAATCTTTCTTACTTGATTGTTGTTTCATCGACAGCTTTCACATATAGAGTAAATCACAAAAGGTCATTGGTGAAGAATGTTCTCAGATTGATGTATCTCAACATAATCTATAGAAAATTGGGTGGAAGGAAAAACTGTATTACAATGAGGTGCACAAGCAACAGTACAGCTGATATTCTCGATGCCACAGCTCCAACTCCAACTGTTTAAAGCATGTGCTGTTCAATACATAGACTAACTTTTCAGAAGGCTGACTTTTATTTGTTAAAAATCTAAAATAAATAACATTTTCAATGATATTCTCATTTATTGAGATGCACAGAGACAGCTGAGTTAAGCAATGATTGCACCTTTTCTGTATTAAATGATGATGATTTGTCTCCAACAGAGAAAACATCAGGTCACTCCAATTTCATTAGAAGATCCAGACAAGACTACTCCAACAAGGTAATGATGTTATTTGTTGTTCATTTCACTTTTATTTTGTCTTCATACCGTAATGAAAATCATATCACAAGACAAAGACCTCTGCCTTTAGCTCCAGTCCAGACAAACCAACAGATGAGCATCTGCTGAAACTTTTCTCCACATTCTCAGACCGGAGCAAGCCAAGTCAAGACACCGGACCCGGGTCTATCTTAGACAGCAGCTTTGTGTAAAACCACCTTAGATCTCATTGGCTATTCTATATTTATGTGGATGTTAAGTTATGTAAGTTCAGTCCATTTAAGAGTATTGTCTTACTTATGTTGACAACATGATATAACAATGAAGTTGATGCCCATTTCCCTTGTCTACAAGCAGCTGTCAAAGAACTACTAAGAGGAAATACGACAGGAAGTGGTCGTCTCTGGTTTTGAGCAGATTTTAGGAACAGCGTCTATGCGAATCAGGTTAGATATACACCAGAGACTCAAATAAGCTCTGTGAGTCGTTTTGGATCTTACTAATAATGTTTTCTGCTTCCAGTGGCAGTTCAGATGACATAACAGGGCTTGATATGTGGAGACTTTCTACTTTATCCTCAGAGGGGGATGAAACAGCTAAAGACACAGATGCTATAAATGTTCAACAGTACCTAATGAGAATAGAGGAGCACCCTGACCTGATTGAGGACTTATTCCAGAATTCACTCTCCTTTATCAAAATTAGAAGGTAAAATAAATCAGTTTGAATCAGAATCAAATTTGATTTGCCAAGTTTGTGCACACAAACAAGGATATTTTTTGTAAATATGTATATATACAATGTTTTACAAAAGATAAAAGTTTTTTTTAAAAGGCTGAACCAGTGCAAACCTGAACGGTATAAATCTGGGCCATTGTAACGCAGTCTTTCACTACCAGTGCCTTTAACTTCCAGGACTGTGAATACAGAGCTTGCTTTTTAATTGCTCACACAGTGTTTGTGTTTCTCTTTCTAGGAGCAATCAAACGCCGTACGAAAGCAATTGGAATAGGAACACCACCAATCCCAGAGGGTGAGAACATAAAAAAAACAATTACATAAATCAAACTCTTTAGGGGAAATCACCGTAACTCTACAATTGGTCATTTAAGAGGCCGTGATGCAAACTTGGTGTCATTTGTCCTTGTTGTTTTCAGGTTCCCAAACATTGGGAACACCTGTTATATGAACTCAACCCTGCAGAGCCTCTTGAGCTTGGAAGATTTTTTCATGACCATCAATTGTATGGAGCCGGTCTGGAATTCACTTCCTGGGGCTCAGCTTCTATGGTAAAACAGCAGAAATCTATCTCAATGTTTTTACTGCATCCACAATAAAACATGAATCTAACTAAAGAAACCTTTATTCTTTGCTGTCTAATTGCAGTAAACTAGCAGAGATTGCAGACAGTCACACCTCGATAGAATCAAAAGTGAAGATCTCCCTCCTGAAATCTTTTAAGAAGGTGGTGTCTGATCTGGCTACGGAGGTTAGTAATGGTTTGCAAAGCGTAAGTCAGGTCTACCTGTTCAGGAGACAAGTAAACACTGAAGTTAAACAAGCAGCAGCAAGGTGTTTTTCTTTAGTAGCAGATTAGCAGTGCAGCAAAAGCTCGCCTTTACAGGAAGTTAGATATGTATCAATTTGAAACACTTTAATTCAAAAGTAGGACCATGACAAATTATTTACAGAGGTATTTACAGTATTTTACATTTACTCATTCTGTTACTGTTTATCGTCACGGAGGACCGAGAGGCTGATTCAAGGAGCAGTTTTGATTTTATAGTTCAAATGTTACTTGACAGCCAAGCTACATGTCAATTAAATGCAAAAATGGAATACAGCTCATTAGCAGCATCTGCTTTTCACATGAAAAATATGTTCTTGATTATCTAATTAAACATTTTGTTTATTTTAACTTACAAAACCAGGGCAGCATCTTCATTAAAAATGAAAATATAAATATTTGCCCTCTAAAGCAAAAGCAAGGGGTATGAAGGAAATGGGAGTGAAAAAATACTCTTATTTGTACTTGTAGTTTAGGTCAGTAGGATATCACACATCTGATCATGATGTTTGCTTTCCTTGGAAAATTCAGCTACACAATTAAATCCAATTCCAGTGGGCACGTTCTAGGTATTTCGTTGACTAAACTAGCTATACAACTGAATTTAGTCAAGCGACTGTGTATGTATTTTGTACTTTCCACCTGGCTAAATTTTCTCCTCTGTTCCATCTGATCCAGAGTTAATAAAATTGATCGTGCCCTTAATTCTCTAATTTGGTTCCTTTGGGTTTAATGATAAATAGCTTATAACTAACATTAGGACGAGGTTAACGTTTACTTCCAAAGCAGACTGTGTTTGGCAGGGCGGTTAGAGGGTAAATTAAAATTAAAAGCTACTCCACTTGCACCACTTGACCAGTCACCTTTGCTAGAGAGGATGTAGTAGGGCGGTAGAAAAGAACTATAGGAAAAAGAACACAGAAGGAGCAACAGAAACGAGCAGAAATCCTGGTTTTGGTTGACTCAATGCCTTCATGGCATTGAGTCAACCGGAGCAGAGGAAGGTAGCTCCCTGAAAAGGTAAGTGACATATTAACCTGCTCTCAGATCCAGCTGCGGAAACAAATTACAGGGGGGGCATTCCATTTTTTAGGGGGGCACACTTTAAAAATATATATATATTCTTCAGGCTGAACAGTGGCTCTTTGACTATTTCTACAGCGCTGAAAAAGAAATTCTCAATGAAATCCCCAAATCTAAAAACACAACAACAAACAAAAAGCAATAGTGTAGTCAGTGTTGCCAAATTAGACAGGTTTCCACCCAATTAGGCTTCTTTTGAACAAAAATAGCTTATGGGCAGTTTGTAAAAATTTGGGAAGCTTTTCTCATTTGTTAAGCTTTTAGAAAGAATTACTAACAAAATATATCAAAATAGTTGAAGAAAACTAAAACCATTTTAATAAAATGCCACTTGAACACATTTTACTGGTCAATTTATTTTTTTTAAACAAGTCGAATCTGACGTCCTCAATGAATAATAGTTATAATGAATATTGATTGTTATTATAAAACAAGAAATAGAATGTTGGTTAATCAAGTGTCACTATGAAATTGTATTGATCAATGTAAATGCCCCAAGAGGGGTTGAATTCGACTGATCAACTTAATATATTTCATGGTTGTGTAAAAGAGAAATGTTTAATTGAGCTATAATAAGAGAAATTAAGTTTATATTAAGGTAGCTTTATTACTGATGTTGGGAAGCTATTGATACAAGTTTTTTTTCCGGTTGATATATCATGATTGTTAAAGTTATGTTAGGCTCAGAACAGGTGGACCCAGAATTCGAGGCAGACAAACCGTTCAAGTTTAACAGTTTATTAAGATCAGGTGCGGAGCAGGAGGCGTCAGCGTCTACAGCGGGATCCTCTGCAGAAGGAGACGGCAGGTTAGTGACCACGCTTATCTGAAGGTGTTTGCACACAAACGTGTCGGTCACTAACCTGGTCTTAATGTTCAGTTCAGTCCCAGTGGGTCCCAGCAGGCGGGTCGTCGATTTGCTGCGGCGTTTGCCGCTCTGAAGTTCCCCATCCGGTGTTTCGGGTGGTCGGAAGACAGGCAGGAGATCAGAACCGTGAGAGCAAACTAGCAGGAATGATCCGTAGAGCGAAGCCGAAGTCGGGGACGTGTCGAAGGTCGTAGCCCGGAGATCAGAGAGCCGTGAGGTACCCGAAGGTTTTTCATATCAACCATCAAGGGGGGACACACTCGTTAACATTGCTGTGGCTGACCCAGAAGCTCTTGACCTGGGCAGCCCCTGTTCTCGCCAGCCTGAGAGCTGCCTACATGCCAGGGGTGCAGATGTTTCGGCCGATATTCTGTCTCGGGGACGCCCACCACCGGGGGAGTGGAGACTCCACCTGGAGGTAGTGGGGGTCATTTCGGAGAGATAAAGCAAAGCAGCTGTAGATCTACTTGCGTCCGAAGAGACAACACATTGCCCACTTTAGTTCTCCCTGGCAGACAATGCCAGTCCCCTGGGTCAAGACGCACTGACACATGACTGGCCGAGAGTGCTGCTCTGCACTTTTCCGCCGCTTCCCATGATAGGCCCAACACCCCCGAGGGTCCTTCAGGAGGGGCATTGGGTCCTTCTAGTGGTCACCTGGTGGCCAGGGAGAATCTGGTTTCCTTTGCTGCACAGGCTCTGTTGCAGCTCTCCAATGCCTCTTCCCCACAGGACGGACCTTCTGTCACAGCTGGGGGGTCAGATCCTGCATCCCAATCCCAGTCGCCTCCAACTCTGGGCCTGGCCGCTACGGGGCCGGCGTTTCCTTCAGAGTATGACGGAAACATCGGACATATGATGACTAATGCCTGGGCCCCTTTCACACGACTGGTTTATACCCATATGTGGAAGGTTTAGCAGCTGGTGTCATGCAAGACATGAGGACCCTATACACTGTCCTGTTTCTCTTATTTTAACCTTCCTTCAAGCACTGCTTTCTCAAGGCTGGTCTCCATCCACTCTGGAAGTTTATGTTGCTGCCATCTTTTGCTGGCATTCGGTGGCGAGTGGAGAAACGATAGGCCGTAAAAATGATGCTTGTGTGTCTGAGAGGTGCCCGATGTTTGTACCCTCCCACATGCCCTGTTGTGCCTGTGTGAGACCTCTCTCTCGTCCTCGCTGCCCTGCGATCTCCTCCGTTTGAACTGTTGGCAGATGCAAGCCTTGAGTGTGTGTCAAAGACTTTCTCCTTGCCTTGGCTTCGGCGAAGCGGTTCAGGAAGCTACATGTGTTGTCTGTTCACAAGCCCTGTTGCCATGGGAATCCAGCTGGTGTTATTCTCTGGCCTGATGTTGAGTTTCTTCCTACTGTGGCCTGGTTTGCGGGCCACACTGTGCCCCTCCAGCTTGCTTGCCTTTATACAGATGGGCCTAGCCTTTCTGCCTGTTCGGGCACTGAAGGCATATGTCAGACTCACAGCTTCTCTGCGGCAGTCTGATAATCTGTTTGTTTGCTACTCAGGGCCCTGCGAAGGGCAGGCTCCTTCTAAACAGCGTCTTGCACGTCGGATTGCGGACGTGGTGGAACGAGCGTACATTCTACAGGTCCGCCAACCCCCTGCTGGTGTACGGTGCCATTCCACCAGAAGCATTAGTGTGGCATGGCCACTATGGCGGGGGTCACTCTGGAGGCTATATGTCCAGCAGCCTCTTTGTAATCCCCGAATACCTATGCAAGGTTTTACAGGGTTAACTTGGCCGACTTTCACCCTTTGGTGGGGATCCTATCCCAGCACGCATCCTCATCCCAGTGTGGTGGGCGTGCTTTCGGGGTTGTTTATTTCTGTGTGATTCCTCAGGACTCTGTTGGTAATCGTCATCCAGTGCTTTAAGCACCACCTCTGGTGGTCAGTAGGGATGATATAGAACGAAAGTTACGACTGTAACTACGGTTCTACGAATCCCAGATGACCGCCAGAGCGCTCGGTCCCTCGGAATCATCGTGTTGTTTGCGAGAAGATTAAGGGACTGAGCTGTCGTTGTCACGTGATTATATGGGCTTACCGGTGTCACCGGGGGTCACACGTGACCATGTTGGTATAAAATTCTCGACCTGTGCATGCGCAAGAGTGATCATTCAGTGCTTTAAGCACCACCTCTGGCGGTCATCCGGGATTCATAGAACCGTAGTTACAGTAGTAACTTTCGTTTTGTTTCCAAAAGAGGGAGTGAGGATAGTGTTATGTACATATCAGTAAATGTTAGATAAAATAGAAAAACAGTGGGAAACATAATGTCGTTGGTTAGAGGAGTAGAATGTGAGTGGATTAGGGTAAAATGCGCTGTTTGTGAGCAAAGTAGCAGAAGAGAGTGTAAAGGGATTCTTGAGCGTGGCGGCTCACTGCGAGTTCTCGATGGGGAATCGTATTTTGCTCGGTTAGAGGCCCGAGGACCTGAGAAACCTTGAATTCCACATACAGGTTGAGAACAAGACCAGGCAATACACATTGTATGGATGCGGAGCTTTAACGGAGGGTGACTCTGTGGAACTCCGATTACAGACGTATAAAGTTCTGACATAAAATAACAGAACTAAGAACAGAGTAGAAAATCATAAGTTGTGCGAGATAACACAACAAGAAATAAGTCCTGTTAGTTCAAGAAACCTTTTTATAAGAAACCGTGACCTGCCGTAGAAACAGGAAGACCGGTATGAGCCGTGAGCTGGACACACACAACCAGCAAGACCGGACAGGGAATAATGATAAAAAAATGAGCTGTGAGCTGGACACACAATCAGCAATAACAGACTAATTTAGCAGAAAACAGTGTGAATGATGAGAGAGTGACTGAGGCAAGAATGCCAACCGCGAGCGATTCCCATTGCTACGGGGTTTTCATGAGACATAACATTGTGTAGTGATATAGTATAAGTGAACAAAATATACAGATTTCATAATGGAGGGTGAATTTGATAGAGAGACTCACGATGACGGTGGGGACCTGAAGTTTTGTGGAAAACCGCAGCAGAACAGCTGGTGTTATTGCGGCAGGTGATAGAAACAGCTCCAGAGTAAGGACTGGAAATTCGTTGAACAGCAGGACCCTGATAAAATAAAACATTTAGCTACATGGGTAAAAGAATACAATGCAGGTTTAAGTGGTAATTTAACAAACAAAAAATAGCTAAAATTCCAGCAAGCTATTATTAATAAATGAGGAGATTTACAGGGGAATCCCAGAGAAACAATTTGGGAGTTTTTTGGAAACACGGCGGTTAGTCAAGCTGGTTTGTTAAAAAAAAGTGTTGCAGAAGACTACGTGCAAGCTGTCTGATATGGTGTCTTCGTCATATCTTGTCCAACATATTGTGTCGGTTAAAATGAGATCATTGTGTTTGAATGAGTAAAGGAGACACTGCTTGAATCCGCGGATCTGAACTGAGTGCGTGTGTATGTAAATCTGCACGTATGTATGTGCGAATGTGTGGCTCAGAATAGTGTCCGAGTGGAGAGATTTACAGTGGAAAAGTACTGTGTGCAGTTGATCTTCGTGGAGGGAGCATTTGATCAGGTTATTAGTGAAAATTAATAGGATTGTGCAGCATGGAAATCAGTGGGAGGACAGATTGATGTATTGATGGCTTTTGTTGCACAAGAAAGCCCTCTGAGTGCAAACAACAGTTGGTCAAGGCATTTACATTTGAGACAAAACAGTTGTGTTACAGTGAGATTTGGTTAAATGTTTAGTAAAACACTATGTTAAGCGTAAGAGACAGTTTAGAAGTTGGGAAAAGTTCCTGGATTTTTGGCAGAGAATTAAACATTATGAGCACTGCAGACCCCGAGCTGTCAGGGGAAAAGACTGCATGAACCTTTGGTGGACACGGGAGCCACATATAGGCCTCTAAGTTGTGGACTAAGACTGTCAATGAATATGATACTTAGAGAAGAAACAGGGTCTGCCATTGTGACCTGAGGGGGAGAAAGAATTGCTAAGATCTATGGAGAACTGTCAACAGAGCCTGCTACAACCGGTGTTCTCTCCAACTATGGAAGATGCAACGTCTGGGTTCCTGCTCTTCCTCCCACCTGACCCGCCACACGTCACTCTGTTCTATGACAGGAACCACACAGACTGGTATCAAGATTCTTTAAGGTAAAACACAAACAGCCATTTCTAGGAATATGTATTTGGCATCAGAGTGTTTGGCAGCTGCTACTTCTGAACAATTTATAACGATATATGATGTCAGATGAAAGATTTTACATATTTCTCCTTCTCTCCATGTTGAGCACCAGGTAAAAGAATTAGGGGCATGGTTAAACGTTCCCTTCAGGACACTGATTGGGATCCTACCAGCGTGCAGGTTTGCTGTTTTAAAAATATACTAATAGCTTTTAAATTGTCTGTGATGTAACTGATAAGTTTATTTTAAACATGAGTTTGATATGTTTCCATGGCCAAGAACGTACTGATCATCATTAAGCAGCAGAAGGTCCACGGACGAACAACCAATGTGTCCTCCAGCAACAAGCAAATCGTTCTAACAAACCCAATCTGCGGCGCGTGAATGACACGTTATCGTGTTGGGACTAAATGGCTGCTGTTACAACTACATTGTGGGTACGTTGATCTCACGCAACCTTTGAGGGACCTCGTGAAGATATCAGGTATGATAAACTTGAATAATATTTTGATTTGGATTCAGGATACGAGAAAGTGTTTTTTCCTACTTCACCAAAGATTAGCCTTTGCAGTTGAATTGACTCTCTTTGACGGCGTAGTACTGTTCTCTGTCGATGTTTCTGGAACAAAACTAGTTTTGTTTCCAAAAGAGGGAGTGAGGATAGTGTTATGTACTTATCAGTAAATGTTAGATAAAATAGAAAAACAGTGGGAAACATAATGTCGTTGGTTATAGGAGTAGAATGTGAGTAGATTAGGGTAAAATGCGCTGTTTGTGAGCAAAGTAGCAGAAGAGAGTGTAAAGGGATTCTTGAGCGTGGCAGCTCACTGCGAGTTCTCGACGAGGAATCGTATTTTGCTTGGTTAGAGGACCTGAGAAACCTTGAATTCCACATACAGGTTGAGAACAAGACCAGGCAATACACATTGTATGGATGCGGAGCTTTAACGGAGGGTGACTCTGTGAAACTCCGATTACAGACGTATAAAGTTCTGACATAAAATAACAGAACTAAGAACAGAGTAGAAAATCATAAGTTGTGCGAGATAACACAACAAGAAATAAGTCCTGTTAGTTCAAGAAACCTTTTTATAAGAAACCGTGACCTGCCGTAGAAACAGGAAGACCGGTATGAGCCGTGAGCTGGACACACACAACCAGCAAGACCGGACAGGGAATAAAGATAAAAAAATATGAGCTGTGAGCTGGACACACAATCAGCAATAACAGACTAATTTAGCAGAAAACAGTGTGAATGATGAGAGAGTGACTGAGGAAGAACGCCAAGCGCGAGCGATTCCCATTGCTACGGGGTTTTCATGAGACATAACATTGTGTAGTGATATAGTATAAGTGAACAAAATATACAGATTTCATAATGGAGGGTGAATTTGATAGAGAGACTCACGATGACGGTGGGGACCTGAAGTTTTGTGGAAAACCGCAGCAGAACAGCTGGTGTTATTGCGGCAGGTGATAGAAACAGCTCCAGAGTAAGGACTGGAAATTCGTTGAACAGCAGGACCCTGATAAAATAAAACATTTAGCTACATGGGTAAAAGAATACAATGCAGGTTTAAGGGGTAATTTAACAAACAAAAAATAGCTAAAATTCCAGCCAGCTATTATTAATAAATGAGGAGTTTTAAAGGGGAATCCCAGAGAAACAATTTGGGAGTTTTTTGGAAACACGGCAATTAGTCAAGGAGGTTTGTTAAAAACAAAAAAAGTGTCGCAGAAGACTACGTGCAAGCTGTCTGATATGGTGTCTTCGTCATATCTTGTCCAACATATTGTGTCAGTTAAAATGAGATCATTGTGTTTGAATGAGTAAAGGAGACACTGCTTGAATCCGCGGATCTGAACTGAGTGCGTGTGTATGTAAATCTGCACGTATGTATGTGCGAATGTGTGGCTCAGAATAGTGTCCGAGTGGAGAGATTTACAGTGGAAAAGTACTGTGTGCAGTTGATCTTCGTGGAGGGAGCATTTGATCAGGTTATTAGTGAAAATCAATAGGATTGTGCAGCATGGAAATCAGTGGGAGGACAGATTGATGTATTGATGGCTTTTGTTGCACAAGAAAGCCCTCTGAGTGCAAACAACAGTTGGTCAAGGCATTTACATTTGAGACAAAACAGTTGTGTTACAGTGAGATTTGGTTAAATGTTTAGTAAAACACTATGTTAAGCGTAAGAGACAGTTTAGAAGTTGGGAAAAGTTCCTGGATTTTTGGCAGAGAATTAAACATTATGAGCACTGCAGACCCCGAGCTGTCAGGGGAAAAGACTGCATGAACCTTTGGTGGACACTGGAGCCACATATAGGCCTCTAAGTTGTGGACTAAGACTGTCACTGAATATGATACTTAGAGAAGAAACAGGGTCTGCCGTTGTGACCTGAGGGGGAGAAAGAATTGCTAAGATCTATGGAGAACTGTCAACAGAGCCTGCTACAACCGGTGTTCTCTCCAACTATGGAAGATGCAACGTCTGGGTTCCTGCTCTTCCTCCCACCTGACCCGCCACACGTCACTCTGTTCTATGACAGGAACCACACAGACTGGTATCAAGATTCTTTAAGGTAAAACACAAACAGCCATTTCTAGGAATATGTATTTGGCATCAGAGTGTTTGGCAGCTGCTACTTCTGAACAATTTATAACGATATATGATGTCAGATGAAAGATTTTACATATTTCTCCTTCTCTCCATGTTGAGCACCAGGTAAAAGAATTAGGGGCATGGTTAAACGTTCCCTTCAGGACACTGATTGGGATCCTACCAGCGTGCAGGTTTGCTGTTTTAAAAATATACTAATAGCTTTTAAATTGTCTGTGATGTAACTGATAAGTTTATTTTAAACATGAGTTTGATATGTTTCCATGGCCAAGAACGTACTGATCATCATTAAGCAGCAGAAGGTCCACGGACGAACAACCAATGTGTCCTCCAGCAACAAGCAAATCGTTCTAACAAACCCAATCTGCGGCGCGTGAATGACACGTTATCGTGTTGGGACTAAATGGCTGCTGTTACAACTACATTGTGGGTACGTTGATCTCACGCAACCTTTGAGGGACCTCGTGAAGATATCAGGTATGATAAACTTGAATAATATTTTGATTTGGATTCAGGATACGAGAAAGTGTTTTTTCCTACTTCACCAAAGATTAGCCTTTGCAGTTGAATTGACTCTCTTTGACGGCGTAGTACTGTTCTCTGTCGATGTTTCTGGAACAAAACTAGTTTTGTTTCCAAAAGAGGGAGTGAGGATAGTGTTATGTACATATCAGTAAATGTTAGATAAAATAGAAAAACAGTGGGAAACATAATGTCGTTGGTTATAGGAGTAGAATGTGAGTAGATTAGGGTAAAATGCGCTGTTTGTGAGCAAAGTAGCAGAAGAGAGTGTAAAGGGATTCTTGAGCGTGGCGGCTCACTGCGAGTTCTCGACGAGGAATCGTATTTTGCTTGGTTAGAGGACCTGAGAAACCTTGAATTCCACATACAGGTTGAGAACAAGACCAGGCAATACACATTGTATGGATGCGGAGCTTTAACGGAGGGTGACTCTGTGAAACTCCGATTACAGACGTATAAAGTTCTGACATAAAATAACAGAACTAAGAACAGAGTAGAAAATCATAAGTTGTGCGAGATAACACAACAAGAAATAAGTCCTGTTAGTTCAAGAAACCTTTTTATAAGAAACCGTGACCTGCCGTAGAAACAGGAAGACCGGTATGAGCCGTGAGCTGGACACACACAACCAGCAAGACCGGACAGGGAATAAAGATAAAAAAAAATGAGCTGTGAGCTGGACACACAATCAGCAATAACAGACTAATTTAGCAGAAAACAGTGTGAATGATGAGAGAGTGACTGGGGAAGAACGCCAAGCGCGAGCGATTCCCATTGCTACGGGGTTTTCATGAGACATAACATTGTGTAGTGATATAGTATAAGTGAACAAAATATACAGATTTCATAATGGAGGGTGAATTTGATAGAGAGACTCACGATGACGGGTGGGGACCTGAAGTTTTGTGGAAAACCGCAGCAGAACAGCTGGTGTTATTGCGGCAGGTGATAGAAACAGCTCCAGAGTAAGGACTGGAAATTCGTTGAACAGCAGGACCCTGATAAAATAAAACATTTAGCTACATGGGTAAAAGAATACAATGCAGGTTTAAGGGGTAATTTAACAAACAAAAAATAGCTAAAATTCCAGCCAGCTATTATTAATAAATGAGAAGTTTTAAAGGGGAATCCCAGAGAAACAATTTGGGAGTTTTTTGGAAACACGGCAATTAGTCAAGGAGGTTTGTTAAAAACAAAAAAAGTGTCGCAGAAGACTACGTGCAAGCTGTCTGATATGGTGTCTTCGTCATATCTTGTCCAACATATTGTGTCGGTTAAAATGAGATCATTGTGTTTGAATGAATAAAGGAGACACTGCTTGAATCCGCGGCTCTGAACTGAGTGCGTGTGTATGTAAATCTGCACGTATGTATGTGCGAATGTGTGGCTCAGAATAGTGTCCGAGTGGAGAGATTTACAGTGGAAAAGTACTGTGTGCAGTTGATCTTCGTGGAGGGAGCATTTGATCAGGTTATTAGTGAAAATCAATAGGATTGTGCAGCATGGAAATCAGTGGGAGGACAGATTGATGTATTGATGGCTTTTGTTGCACAAGAAAGCCCTCTGAGTGCAAACAACAGTTGGTCAAGGCATTTACATTTGAGACAAAACAGTTGTGTTACAGTGAGATTTGGTTAAATGTTTAGTAAAACACTATGTTAAGCGTAAGAGACAGTTTAGAAGTTGGGAAAAGTTCCTGGATTTTTGGCAGAGAATTAAACATTATGAGCACTGCAGACCCCGAGCTGTCAGGGGAAAAGACTGCATGAACCTTTGGTGGACACTGGAGCCACATATAGGCCTCTAAGTTGTGGACTAAGACTGTCAATGAATATGATACTTAGAGAAGAAACAGGGTCTGCCGTTGTGACCTGAGGGGGAGAAAGAATTGCTAAGATCTATGGAGAACTGTCAACAGAGCCTGCTACAACCGGTGTTCTCTCCAACTATGGAAGATGCAACGTCTGGGTTCCTGCTCTTCCTCCCACCTGACCCGCCACACGTCACTCTGTTCTATGACAGGAACCACACAGACTGGTATCAAGATTCTTTAAGGTAAAACACAAACAGCCATTTCTAGGAATATGTATTTGGCATCAGAGTGTTTGGCAGCTGCTACTTCTGAACAATTTATAACGATATATGATGTCAGATGAAAGATTTTACATATTTCTCCTTCTCTCCATGTTGAGCACCAGGTAAAAGAATTAGGGGCATGGTTAAACGTTCCCTTCAGGACACTGATTGGGATCCTACCAGCGTGCAGGTTTGCTGTTTTAAAAATATACTAATAGCTTTTAAATTGTCTGTGATGTAACTGATAAGTTTATTTTAAACATGAGTTTGATATGTTTCCATGGCCAAGAACGTACTGATCATCATTAAGCAGCAGAAGGTCCACGGACGAACAACCAATGTGTCCTCCAGCAACAAGCAAATCGTTCTAACAAACCCAATCTGCGGCGCGTGAATGACACGTTATCGTGTTGGGACTAAATGGCTGCTGTTACAACTACATTGTGGGTACGTTGATCTCACGCAACCTTTGAGGGACCTCGTGAAGATATCAGGTATGATAAACTTGAATAATATTTTGATTTGGATTCAGGATACGAGAAAGTGTTTTTTCCTACTTCACCAAAGATTAGCCTTTGCAGTTGAATTGACTCTCTTTGACGGCGTAGTACTGTTCTCTGTCGATGTTTCTGGAACAAAACTAGTTTTGTTTCCAAAAGAGGGAGTGAGGATAGTGTTATGTACATATCAGTAAATGTTAGATAAAATAGAAAAACAGTGGGAAACATAATGTCGTTGGTTATAGGAGTAGAATGTGAGTAGATTAGGGTAAAATGCGCTGTTTGTGAGCAAAGTAGCAGAAGAGAGTGTAAAGGGATTCTTGAGCGTGGCGGCTCACTGCGAGTTCTCGACGAGGAATCGTATTTTGCTTGGTTAGAGGACCTGAGAAACCTTGAATTCCACATACAGGTTGAGAACAAGACCAGGCAATACACATTGTATGGATGCGGAGCTTTAACGGAGGGTGACTCTGTGAAACTCCGATTACAGACGTATAAAGTTCTGACATAAAATAACAGAACTAAGAACAGAGTAGAAAATCATAAGTTGTGCGAGATAACACAACAAGAAATAAGTCCTGTTAGTTCAAGAAACCTTTTTATAAGAAACCGTGACCTGCCGTAGAAACAGGAAGACCGGTATGAGCCGTGAGCTGGACACACACAACCAGCAAGACCGGACAGGGAATAATGATAAAAAAATATGAGCTGTGAGCTGACACACAATCAGCAATAACAGACTAATTTAGCAGAAAACAGTGTGAATGATGAGAGAGTGACTGGGCAAGAACGCCAACCGCGAGCGATTCCCATTGCTACGGGGTTTTCATGAGACATAACATTGTGTAGTGATATAGTATAAGTGAACAAAATATACAGATTTCATAATGGAGGGTGAATTTGATAGAGAGACTCACGATGACGGTGGGGACCTGAAGTTTTGTGGAAAACCGCAGCAGAACAGCTGGTGTTATTGCGGCAGGTGATAGAAACAGCTCCAGAGTAAGGACTGGAAATTCGTTGAACAGCAGGACCCTGATAAAATAAAACATTTAGCTACATGGGTAAAAGAATACAATGCAGGTTTAAGGGGTAATTTAACAAACAAAAAATAGCTAAAATTCCAGCCAGCTATTATTAATAAATGAGGAGTTTTAAAGGGGAATCCCAGAGAAACAATTTGGGAGTTTTTTGGAAACACGGCAATTAGTCAAGGAGGTTTGTTAAAAACAAAAAAAGTGTCGCAGAAGACTACGCTGCAAGCTGTCTGATATGGTGTCTTTCGTCATATCTTGTCCAACATATTGTGTCGGTTAAAATGAGATCATTGTGTTTGAATGAGTAAAGGAGACACTGCTTGAATCCGCGGATCTGAACTGAGTGCGTGTGTATGTAAATCTGCGCGTATGTATGTGCGAATGTGTGGCTCAGAATAGTGTCCGAGTGGAGAGATTTACAGTGGAAAAGTACTGTGTGCAGTTGATCTTCGTGGAGGGAGCATTTGATCAGGTTATTAGTGAAAATTAATAGGATTGTGCAGCATGGAAATCAGTGGGAGGACAGATTGATGTATTGATGGCTTTTGTTGCACAAGAAAGCCCTCTGAGTGCAAACAACAGTTGGTCAAGGCATTTACATTTGAGACAAAACAGTTGTGTTACAGTGAGATTTGGTTAAATGTTTAGTAAAACACTATGTTAAGCGTAAGAGACAGTTTAGAAGTTGGGAAAAGTTCCTGGATTTTTGGCAGAGAATTAAACATTATGAGCACTGCAGACCCCGAGCTGTCAGGGGAAAAGACTGCATGAACCTTTGGTGGACACCGACCGGAGCCACATATAGGCCTCTAAGTTGTGGACTAAGACTGTCAATGAATATGATACTTAGAGAAGAAACAGGGTCTGCCGTTGTGACCTGAGGGGGAGAAAGAATTGCTAAGATCTATGGAGAACTGTCAACAGAGCCTGCTACAACCGGTGTTCTCTCCAACTATGGAAGATGCAACGTCTGGGTTCCTGCTCTTCCTCCCACCTGACCCGCCACACGTCACTCTGTTCTATGACAGGAACCACACAGACTGGTATCAAGATTCTTTAAGGTAAAACACAAACAGCCATTTCTAGGAATATGTATTTGGCATCAGAGTGTTTGGCAGCTGCTACTTCTGAACAATTTATAACGATATATGATGTCAGATGAAAGATTTTACATATTTCTCCTTCTCTCCATGTTGAGCACCAGGTAAAAGAATTAGGGGCATGGTTAAACATTCCCTTCAGGACACTGATTGGGATCCTACCAGCGTGCAGGTTTGCTGTTTTAAAAATATACTAATAGCTTTTAAATTGTCTGTGATGTAACTGATAAGTTTATTTTAAACATGAGTTTGATATGTTTCCATGGCCAGGAACGTACTGATCATCATTAAGCAGCAGAAGGTCCACGGACGAACAACCAATGTGTCCTCCAGCAACAAGCAAAGCGTTCTAACAAACCCAATCTACAGCGCATGAATGACACGTTATCGTGTTGGGACTAAATGGCTGCTGTTACAACTACATTGTGGGTACGTTGATCTCACGCAACCTTTGAGGGACCTCGTGAAGATATCAGGTAGGATAAACTTGAATAATATTTTGATTTGGATTCAGGATACGAGAAAGTGTTTTTTCCTACTTCACCAAAGATTAGCCTTTGCAGTTGAATTGACTCTCTTTGAGGGCGTAGTACTGTTCTCTGTCGATGTTTCTGGAACAAAACTAGTTTTGTTTCCAAAAGAGGGAGTGAGGATAGTGTTATGTACTTATCAGTAAATGTTAGATAAAATAGAAAAACAGTGGGAAACATAATGTCGTTGGTTATAGGAGTAGAATGTGAGTAGATTAGGGTAAAATGCGCTGTTTGTGAGCAAAGTAGCAGAAGAGAGTGTAAAGGGATTCTTGAGAGTGGCAGCTCACTGCGAGTTCTCGACGAGGAATCGTATTTTGCTTGGTTAGAGGACCTGAGAAACCTTGAATTCCACATACAGGTTGAGAACAAGACCAGGCAATACACATTGTATGGATGCGGAGCTTTAACGGAGGGTGACTCTGTGAAACTCCGATTACAGACGTATAAAGTTCTGACATAAAATAACAGAACTAAGAACAGAGTAGAAAATCATAAGTTGTGCGAGATAACACAACAAGAAATAAGTCCTGTTAGTTCAAGAAACCTTTTTATAAGAAACCGTGACCTGCCGTAGAAACAGGAAGACCGGTATGAGCCGTGAGCTGGACACACACAACCAGCAAGACCGGACAGGGAATAAAGATAAAAAAAAAATGAGCTGTGAGCTGGACACACAATCAGCAATAACAGACTAATTTAGCAGAAAACAGTGTGAATGATGAGAGAGTGACTGGGCAAGAACGCCAAGCGCGAGCGATTCCCATTGCTACGGGGTTTTCATGAGACATAACATTGTGTAGTGATATAGTATAAGTGAACAAAATATACAGATTTCATAATGGAGGGTGAATTTGATAGAGCGACTCACGATGACGGTGGGGACCTGAAGTTTTGTGGAAAACCGCAGCAGAACAGCTGGTGTTATTGCGGCAGGTGATAGAAACAGCTCCAGAGTAAGGACTGGAAATTCGTTGAACAGCAGGACCCTGATAAAATAAAACATTTAGCTACATGGGTAAAAGAATACAATGCAGGTTTAAGGGGTAATTTAACAAACAAAAAATAGCTAAAATTCCAGCCAGCTATTATTAATAAATGAGGAGTTTTAAAGGGGAATCCCAGAGAAACAATTTGGGAGTTTTTTGGAAACACGGCAATTAGTCAAGGAGGTTTGTTAAAAAGAAAAAAAGTGTCGCAGAAGACTACGCGCAAGCTGTCTGATATGGTGTCTTTGTCATATCTTGTCCAACATATTGTGTCGGTTAAAATGAGATCATTGTGTTTGAATGAGTAAAGGAGACACTGCTTGAATCCGCGGATCTGAACTGAGTGCGTGTGTATGTAAATCTGCGCGTATGTATGTGCGAATGTGTGGCTCAGAATAGTGTCCGATTGGAGAGATTTACAGTGGAAAAGTACTGTGTGCAGTTGATCTTCGTGGAGGGAGCATTTGATCAGGTTATTAGTGAAAATTAATAGGATTGTGCAGCATGGAAATCAGTGGGAAGACAGATTGATGTATTGATGGCTTTTGTTGCACAAGAAAGCCCTCTGAGTGCAAACAACAGTTGGTCAAGGCATTTACATTTGAGACAAAACAGTTGTGTTACAGTGAGATTTGGTTAAATGTTTAGTAAAACACTATGTTAAGCGTAAGAGACAGTTTAGAAGTTGGGAAAAGCTCCTGGATTTTTGGCAGAGAATTAAACATTATGAGCACTGCAGACCCCGAGCTGTCAGGGGAAAAGACTGCATGAACCTTTGGTGGACACCGGAGCCACATATAGGCCTCTAAGTTGTGGACTAAGACTGTCAATGAATATGATACTTAGAGAAGAAACAGGGTCTGCCGTTGTGACCTGAGGGGGAGAAAGAATTGCTGAGATCTATGGAGAACTGTCAACAGAGCCTGCTACAACCGGTGTTCTCTCCAACTATGGAAGATGCAACGTCTGGGTTCCTGCTCTTCCTCCCACCTGACCCGCCACACGTCACTCTGTTCTACGACAGGAACCACACAGACTGGTATCAAGATTCTTTAAGGTAAAACACAAACAGCCATTTCTAGGAATATGTATTTGGCATCAGAGTGTTTGGCAGCTGCTACTTCTGAACAATTTATAACGATATATGATGTCGGATGAAAGATTTTACATATTTCTCTTTCTCTCCATGTTGAGCACCAGGTAAAATAATTAGGGGCATGGTTAAACGTTCCCTTCAGGACACTGATTGGGATCCTACCAGCGTGCAGGTTTGCTGTTTTAAAAATATACTAATAGCTTTTAAATTGTCTGTGATGTAACTGATAAGTTTATTTTAAACATGAGTTTGAAATGTTTCCATGGCCAGGAACGTACTGATCATCATTAAGCAGCAGAAGGTCCACGGACGAACAACCAATGTGTCCTCCAGCAACAAGCAAATCGTTCTAACAAACCCACTCTACGGCGCGTGAATGACACGTTATCGTGTTGGGACTAAATGGCTGCTGTTACAACTACATTGTGGGTACGTTGATCTCACGCAACCTTTGAGGGACCTCGTGAAGATATCAGGTATGATAAACTTGAATAATATTTTGATTTGGATTCAGGATACGAGAAAGTGTTTTTTCCTACTTCACCAAAGATTAGCCTTTGCAGTTGAATTGACTCTCTTTGACGGCGTAGTACTGTTCTCTGTCGATGTTTCTGGAACAAAACTAGTTTTGTTTCCAAAAGAGGGAGTGAGGATAGTGTTATGTACTTATCAGTAAATGTTAGATAAAATAGAAAAACAGTGGGAAACATAATGTCGTTGGTTATAGGAGTAGAATGTGAGTAGATTAGGGTAAAATGCGCTGTTTGTGAGCAAAGTAGCAGAAGAGAGTGTAAAGGGATTCTTGAGCGTGGCAGCTCACTGCGAGTTCTCGACGAGGAATAGTATTTTGCTTGGTTAGAGGACCTGAGAAACCTTGAATTCCACATACAGGTTGAGAACAAGACCAGGCAATACACATTGTATGGATGCGGAGCTTTAACGGAGGGTGACTCTGTGAAACTCCGATTACAGACGTATAAAGTTCTGACATAAAATAACAGAACTAAGAACAGAGTAGAAAATCATAAGTTGTGCGAGATAACACAACAAGAAATAAGTCCTGTTAGTTCAAGAAACCTTTTTATAAGAAACCGTGACCTGCCGTAGAAACAGGAAGACCGGTATGAGCCGTGAGCTGGACACACACAACCAGCAAGACCGTACAGGGAATAAAGATAAAAAAAATGAGCTGTGAGCTGGACACACAATCAGCAATAACAGACTAATTTAGCAGAAAACAGTGTGAATGATGAGAGAGTGACTGAGGAAGAACGCCAAGCGCGAGCGATTCCCATTGCTACGGGGTTTTCATGAGACATAACATTGTGTAGTGATATAGTATAAGTGAACAAAATATACAGATTTCATAATGGAGGGTGAATTTGATAGAGAGACTCACGATGACGGTGGGGACCTGAAGTTTTGTGGAAAACCGCAGCAGAACAGCTGGTGTTATTGCGGCAGGTGATAGAAACAGCTCCAGAGTAAGGACTGGAAATTCGTTGAACAGCAGGACCCTGATAAAATAAAACATTTAGCTACATGGGTAAAAGAATACAATGCAGGTTTAAGGGGTAATTTAACAAACAAAAAATAGCTAAAATTCCAGCCAGCTATTATTAATAAATGAGGAGTTTTAAAGGGGAATCCCAGAGAAACAATTTGGGAGTTTTTTGGAAACACGGCAATTAGTCAAGGAGGTTTGTTAAAAAGAAAAAAAGTGTTGCAGAAGACTACGCGCAAGCTGTCTGATATGGTGTCTTTGTCATATCTTGTCCAACATATTGTGTCGGTTAAAATGAGATCATTGTGTTTGAATGAGTAAAGGAGACACTGCTTGAATCCGCGGATCTGAACTGAGTGCGTGTGTATGTAAATCTGCGCGTATGTATGTGCGAATGTGTGGCTCAGAATAGTGTCCGATTGGAGAGATTTACAGTGGAAAAGTACTGTGTGCAGTTGATCTTCGTGGAGGGAGCATTTGATCAGGTTATTAGTGAAAATTAATAGGATTGTGCAGCATGGAAATCAGTGGGAGGACAGATTGATGTATTGATGGCTTTTGTTGCACAAGAAAGCCCTCTGAGTGCAAACAACAGTTGGTCAAGGCATTTACATTTGAGACAAAACAGTTGTGTTACAGTGAGATTTGGTTAAATGTTTAGTAAAACACTATGTTAAGCGTAAGAGACAGTTTAGAAGTTGGGAAAAGTTCCTGGATTTTTGGCAGAGAATTAAACATTATGAGCACTGCAGACCCCGAGCTGTCAGGGGAAAAGACTGCATGAACCTTTGGTGGACACCGACCGGAGCCACATATAGGCCTCTAAGTTGTGGACTAAGACTGTCAATGAATATGATACTTAGAGAAGAAACAGGGTCTGCCGTTGTGACCTGAGGGGGAGAAAGAATTGCTAAGATCTATGGAGAACTGTCAACAGAGCCTGCTACAACCGGTGTTCTCTCCAACTATGGAAGATGCAACGTCTGGGTTCCTGCTCTTCCTCCCACCTGACCCGCCACACGTCACTCTGTTCTATGACAGGAACCACACAGACTGGTATCAAGATTCTTTAAGGTAAAACACAAACAGCCATTTCTAGGAATATGTATTTGGCATCAGAGTGTTTGGCAGCTGCTACTTCGGAACAATTTATAACGATATATGATGTCAGATGAAAGATTTTACATATTTCTCCTTCTCTCCATGTTGAGCACCAGGTAAAAGAATTAGGGGCATGGTTAAACGTTCCCTTCAGGACACTGATTGGGATCCTACCAGCGTGCAGGTTTGCTGTTTTAAAAATATACTAATAGCTTTTAAATTGTCTGTGATGTAACTGATAAGTTTATTTTAAACATGAGTTTGATATGTTTCCATGGCCAAGAACGTACTGATCATCATTAAGCAGCAGAAGGTCCACGGACGAACAACCAATGTGTCCTCCAGCAACAAGCAAATCGTTCTAACAAACCCAATCTACGGCGCGTGAATGACACGTTATCGTGTTGGGACTAAATGGCTGCTGTTACAACTACATTGTGGGTACGTTGATCTCACGCAACCTTTGAGGGACCTCGTGAAGATATCAGGTAGGATAAACTTGAATAATATTTTGATTTGGATTCAGGATACGAGAAAGTGTTTTTTCCTACTTCACCAAAGATTAGCCTTTGCAGTTGAATTGACTCTCTTTGAGGGCGTAGTACTGTTCTCTGTCGATGTTTCTGGAACAAAACTAGTTTTGTTTCCAAAAGAGGGAGTGAGGATAGTGTTATGTACTTATCAGTAAATGTTAGATAAAATAGAAAAACAGTGGGAAACATAATGTCGTTGGTTATAGGAGTAGAATGTGAGTAGATTAGGGTAAAATGCGCTGTTTGTGAGCAAAGTAGCAGAAGAGAGTGTAAAGGGATTCTTGAGCGTGGCAGCTCACTGCGAGTTCTCGACGAGGAATCGTATTTTGCTTGGTTAGAGGACCTGAGAAACCTTGAATTCCACATACAGGTTGAGAACAAGACCAGGCAATACACATTGTATGGATGCGGAGCTTTAACGGAGGGTGACTCTGTGAAACTCCGATTACAGACGTATAAAGTTCTGACATAAAATAACAGAACTAAGAACAGAGTAGAAAATCATAAGTTGTGCGAGATAACACAACAAGAAATAAGTCCTGTTAGTTCAAGAAACCTTTTTATAAGAAACCGTGACCTGCCGTAGAAACAGGAAGACCGGTATGAGCCGTGAGCTGGACACACACAACCAGCAAGACCGGACAGGGAATAAAGATAAAAAAAAATGAGCTGTGAGCTGGACACACAATCAGCAATAACAGACTAATTTAGCAGAAAACAGTGTGAATGATGAGAGTGTGACTGGGCAAGAACGCCAAGCGCGAGCGATTCCCATTGCTACGGGGTTTTCATGAGACATAACATTGTGTAGTGATATAGTATAAGTGAACAAAATATACAGATTTCATAATGGAGGGTGAATTTGATAGAGAGACTCACGATGACGGTGGGGACCTGAAGTTTTGTGGAAAACCGCAGCAGAACAGCTGGTGTTATTGCGGCAGGTGATAGAAACAGCTCCAGAGTAAGGACTGGAAATTCGTTGAACAGCAGGACCCTGATAAAATAAAACATTTAGCTACATGGGTAAAAGAATACAATGCAGGTTTAAGGGGTAATTTAACAAACAAAAAATAGCTAAAATTCCAGCCAGCTATTATTAATAAATGAGGAGTTTTAAAGGGGAATCCCAGAGAAACAATTTGGGAGTTTTTTGGAAACACGGCAATTAGTCAAGGAGGTTTGTTAAAAACAAAAAAAGTGTCGCAGAAGACTACGTGCAAGCTGTCTGATATGGTGTCTTCGTCATATCTTGTCCAACATATTGTGTCGGTTAAAATGAGATCATTGTGTTTGAATGAGTAAAGGAGACACTGCTTGAATCCGCGGATCTGAACTGAGTGCGTGTGTATGTAAATCTGCACGTATGTATGTGCGAATGTGTGGCTCAGAATAGTGTCCGAGTGGAGAGATTTACAGTGGAAAAGTACTGTGTGCAGTTGATCTTCGTGGAGGGAGCATTTGATCAGGTTATTAGTGAAAATTAATAGGATTGTGCAGCATGGAAATCAGTGGGAGGACAGATTGATGTATTGATGGCTTTTGTTGCACAAGAAAGCCCTCTGAGTGCAAACAACAGTTGGTCAAGGCATTTACATTTGAGACAAAACAGTTGTGTTACAGTGAGATTTGGTTAAATGTTTAGTAAAACACTATGTTAAGCGTAAGAGACAGTTTATAAGTTGGGAAAAGTTCCTGGATTTTTGGCAGAGAATTAAACATCATAAGCACTACAGACCCCAAGCTACTCAGGGGAAAAGACTGCATGAACTTTTGGTGGACACTGGAGCCACATATAGGCCTCTGAGTTGTGGACTAAGACTGTCACTGAATATGATACTGAGAGAAGAAACAGTGTCTGCCGTTGTGACCTGAGGGGGAGAAAGAATTGCTAAGATCTATGGAGAACTGTCAAAGGAGCCTGCTACAACCGTTGCTCTCTCCAACTATGGAAGATGCAACGTCTGGGTTCCTGCTCTTCCTCCCACCTCGCCGCCACACGTCACTCTGTTCTATGACAGGAACCACACAGACTGGTATCAAGATTCTTTAAGGTAAAACACAAACAGCCATTTCTAGGAATATGTATTTGGCATCAGAGTGTTTGGCAGCTGCTACTTCTGAACAATTTATAACGATATATGATGTCAGATGAAAGATTTTACATATTTCTCCTTCTCTCCATGTTGAGCACCAGGTAAAAGAATTAGGGGCATGGTTAAACGTTCCCTTCAGGAGGCTGATTGGGATCCTACCAGCGTGCAGGTTTGCTGTTTTAAAAATATACTAATAGCTTTTAAATTGTCTGTGATGTAACTGATAAGTTTATTTTAAACATGAGTTTGATATGTTTCCATGGCCAAGAACGTACTGATCATCATTAAGCAGCAGAAAGTCCACGGACGAACAACCAATGTGTCCTCCAGCAACAAGCAAATCGTTCTAACAAACCCAATCTGCGGCGCATGAATGACACGTTATCGTGTTGGGACTAAATGGCTGCTGTTACAACTACATTGTGGGTACGTTGATCTCACGCAACCTTTGAGGGACCTCGTGAAGATATCAGGTATGATAAACTTGAATAATATTTTGATTTGGATTCAGGATACGAGAAAGTGTTTTTTCCTACTTCACCAAAGATTAGCCTTTGCAGTTGAATTGACTCTCTTTGACGGCGTAGTACTGTTCTCTGTCGATGTTTCTGGAACAAAACTAGTTTTGTTTCCAAAAGAGGGAGTGAGGATAGTGTTATGTACATATCAGTAAATGTTAGATAAAATAGAAAAACAGTGGGAAACATAATGTCGTTGGTTATAGGAGTAGAATGTGAGTAGATTAGGGTAAAATGCGCTGTTTGTGAGCAAAGTAGCAGAAGAGAGTGTAAAGGGATTCTTGAGCGTGGCAGCTCACTGCGAGTTCTTGACGAGGAATCGTATTTTGCTTGGTTAGAGGACCTGAGAAACCTTGAATTCCACATACAGGTTGAGAACAAGACCAGGCAATACACATTGTATGGATGCGGAGCTTTAACGGAGGGTGACTCTGTGGAACTCCGATTACAGACGTATAAAGTTCTGACATAAAATAACAGAACTAAGAACAGAGTAGAAAATCATAAGTTGTGCGAGATAACACAACAAGAAATAAGTCCTGTTAGTTCAAGAAATCTTTTTATAAGAAACCGTGACCTGCCGTAGAAACAGGAAGACCGGTATGAGCCGTGAGCTGGACACACAATCAGCAATAACAGATTAATTTAGCAGAAAACAGTGTGAATGGTGAGAGAGTGACTGGGGAAGAACGCCAAGCGCGAGCGATTCCCATTGCTACGGGGTTTTCATGAGACATAACATTGTGTAGTGATATAGTATAAGTGAACAAAATATACAGATTTCATAATGGAGGGTGAATTTGATAGAGAGACTCACGATGACGGTGGGGACCTGAAGTTTTGTGGAAAACCGCAGCAGGACAGCTGGTGTTATTGCGGCAGGTGATAGAAACAGCTCCAGAGTAAGGACTGGAAAATCGTTGAACAGCAGGACCCTGATAAAATAAAACATTTAGCTACATGGGTAAAAGAATACAATGCAGGTTTAAGGGGTAATTTAACAAACAAAAAATAGCTAAAATTCCAGCAAGCTATTATTAATAAATGAGGAGATTTAAAGGGGGATCCCAGAGAAACAATTTGAGAGTTTTTTGGAAACACAGCGGTTAGTCTAGGAGGTTTGTTAAAAAAAAAAAAGTGTTGCAGAAGACTACGCGTAAGCTGTCTGATATGGTGTCTTTGTCATATCTTGTCCAACATATTGTGTCGGTTAAAATTAGATCATTGTGTTTGGATGAGTAAAGGAGACACTGCTTGAATCTGCGGCTCTGAACTGAGTGCGTGTGTATGTTAATCTGCGTGTATGTATGTACGAATGTGTGGCTCAGAATAGCGTCCGATTGGAGAGATTTACAGTGGAAAAGTACTGTGTGCAGTTGATCTTTGTGGAGGGAGCATTTGATCAGGTTATTAGTGAAAATCAATAGGATTGTGCAGCATGGAAATCAGTGGGAGGACAGATTGATGACAGGCGACTGTGGCTTGATGGGTTGAGTAGTCGTCTGGCAACCAGAAGGTTGTGGGTTCGATTCCAGCTTCCCCTTGCCACATGTCGACGTGCCCTTGGGCCCTTGGGCAAGGCACTTAACCGCAAGCCTACCGAGCTGTGTCTCGGTGTATGAATGTGTGCGCGTTAGTGAGAGCAACTGGGTGAATGTGGCTATATTGTACAGTGCTTTGGGTGGTCAGCAAGCGCTATATAAGTACAGTCCATTTACCATTACAACCTGTGTTCTCTCCAACTATGGAATATGCAACGTCTGGGTTCCTGCTCTTCCTCCCACCTGACGCGCCACATGTCACTCTGTTCTATGACAGGAACCACACAGTCTGGTTTTAAGATTCTTTAAGGTTAAGGTGATGATTGGCCGGAATTAATCCTATAGCTGTGTATGATTAATTCCGGCCAATCATCACCTTAACTCTCACCCTCATTCGGGTGATCAAAAAATGTCTTCTTTAAGCCAAGCCAATAATAATCCTAACGACTCCTCGTTATAGAGGAGTGGACCAGTTTCGGTTCAATCTGCTAGCTTAATGGCTTTAACGACCGCCCATTACTAAGGGGTGGACCTGTTTCGATTGAATTTGTACGTTATCTAAGCCATTGCAAGGCCTTTGTTGGGCAATGGTATAAAGCTTGTTACTCAACATTACTCCAGACTTTTTGAATTGAGAAAGCTTCCAGGAGAGGATGCAAAACATCTTCAACTACGGAAAACAAGTCCAGTTGCTTTGTTTTTTACTTTTTTTGGAATGGCCTGACCTGGATGACTAAGAATCTTCACCAGGTTTAATGAGAGCTAATAACTAACATTAAGACGAGGGTAACTTTTACTTCCAAAGCAGACTGTGTTTGGCAGGGCGGTTAGAGGGTAAATTAAAACTAAAAGCTACTCGGCTTGCACCACTTGACCAGTCACCTTTGGTAGAGACGATGTAGTAGGGAGGTAGAAAAGAACTATAAGACAAAGAACACAGAAGGAGCAACAGAAACGAGCAGAAATCCAGGATCCTTCATGGCATTGACTCAACCGGAGCAGAGGAAGGTAGCTCCCTGAAAAGGTAAGTGACATATTAACCTGCTCTGTTGTTGACAAGAACTGAACAGGAACTAAAGATGATGAGTTAGACGAAACACCATGAGTGGCTCAGTTATAGCTTCATCACAGCATGGAGTCAATCAGTATGGCATCACAAATGGTATGTAGCGTTTGTACAGACTTTTTCATTTAAGATATTCGGACATCTACATTTATACTAAACTGTGTTTTCTCTTTATTTTTCATTCCCACAGAATATCTTCTTTCCTATTCCCCAGCCGGTCGAGGCAGATGGCCGCCCATACTGAGTCTGGTTCTGCTGGATGTTTTTTTCGCTTCCTGACAAAGGGGAGTTTTTTCCCCTCCACTGTCGCCTTGTGCTTGCTCAGTATGGTGGATTGACTCAAAATCAAACAATCCGCTGATTTTTTTGATTGAATAAAATTAAAATAAAAGAATTTAAGCTAAAAAGAATTTATTGTTTTTTTCTGATATCTTGCACAACATTTGTGCAACTTTGTTGTTAAATACAACAGCTCACATTCGAAGTGGGGCGATGCATTTTATCTTCTTGTAAAGCATGGTTTTTACACTCAGGGACCACTGGGCTCTGAAAATTAGGAGGATAATTTTAATCACCTGCATATACTGTGCAAAACCATTAAATTTCACACAACCACAAGACAATGACCATCATATCTATCAATGAACTAACATCCCATTTCTCTGACCAAGTATTGTCCACTACAGTAGACCCGAAGTCCTGGTCTTTCAGTCACTTCAAGGTAGTTTGACTTCTCACTGTGGTGACATTTATTCTCAATAGAAAAACATCCAAGTAGACAACTTACCATTTATTAAGGAAATAAAAAAGGTCAAAATGTTGTCAATCATGAATAAACCAACCGACACTTTTTGCAAGTAAATATTAATAGTTAGGTGACAGCAACGCTTTAAAAGAGCTCATGATTCTCAAGCAAAACACCTACATACACTTTATTAATGTTTGCAGCAAGCTGCTGCAGATCTTCTACAAGTCTGTTGTTGAAAGCTGAACAGGTTGATAAAGAAGGCAGGTTCTATTATAGAGATTGTTCTGGAGACTGCCCGCATGCAAAGACGGACACTTAATAAAATGTTCAACATCATGGACAACCCTGAGGATCCCCTTCATGAGACTATAATTCAACGACAGAGTCTCGAAGAAGCTTTGATATTTTCTTATATGTTTCTACAACATTTAATTTCCATTTGTTTGTGCTGAAGTATTTTTAGATTTTATTGAATGTAATTACTAACCATCAAAGGGACCTGTTTAATAATCTTTTTGTCATGACTTGTCTACGTGAACCCAGACAGAGCACGCACACACAGAGTTAGTTCTATTGCAGTTTATTGAAGGTAATGAGTTGGATGATGATGACCAGAGTTAGTAACCGGACTGGAGATGATGGTGCAGGAGCAGGCTGATTGGATTAAGAAACTGGAGAGAGAGAGTTCTTGCTCTGGGCTGCTGGGCTGGGCTGCTGTCAGAGCAGAGGTGCAGAGCGAGACAGTTCTAGGTTGTAGGACTGCTGGGGCACAGGGCAGCAGGCAATCCAGTGACAGAGCAGAGAGCCAACCTGGAGCACAGAGGTAGCAGGCAGTCGAGCAACAGAGCAGCAGGGACAGTTCTTGAGATCCGGGGGCTGCAGTAAATCCAGCAAGGCAGCAGGGACAGTTTTTGAGATCCTGGGGCTGTAGTAAATCCAGCAGCTAGCAGAGGCCTACTTGAAGTACAGAGGTGGCAAGTAGTGATGGGTCCGGCAATACCGATGCGTCAGCGCATGCGTCGAGCTCATAGAGCAAAACCCGTGTTGATGCACGTATTGCAATGGGAAAGTCACGTGATCGATACAGGAACTGTTTCGAACTGACTGACGCGGCAAACTGTGTTTATAAGCGGTGTTCTGTTCCCTCTAAGCTGGGCGCGTGTGCATTCGCGCACAGCATCTGGATTCAGCACGTACAGCAAAGCAATGCTGCGCAGTAAATAAAATCCAAGCTGAAATGCGTCTTTGTTCTGAGCCTTGTGTCATAAAAAATGGCTGATCTACCCTCAGTAGAAAGCTGCTGCTCTGAGTAGTTTTACATCACTCTGTCATACTCAGCGTTTCTGATTTCAGAACAGATGATATCAGTCAGGTAACTAAACACAGCGTCCGATGAGTTGAACGTCAGCACGAGCATGAAAAAAAGCCCGATCAATGGAATGTAAATAACGCTATTCACCATGGCAACAACAGGAAATAAGCTTGGAAGTGCGCATGTCCTGCGAGTAGAATTAGAAATCTTTAAAGAAGGCATATGGACAATATTAAACCACAAGAAACAAAAAACCGAAAGAGAGAAATGTTGAAAAAGTCAATGCATGCGCAATATGAAAGTTATGTGATGGAGAATTAAAGCTGTTTTCTCACATGTCACTCGTTCAACACAAAAGGATGTGTGTGTGTGTGTGTGTGAGTGTGGGGGGGGGCATTGATTACTAAAAGCATTGAAAGGACATGGCAGCAAATCATGATGAAGTACACTTTAACCAGGTAAGGTTAAGTTAGAAGTTTTATGTTTAACAGTACTCTACTAAAGCATTAATTGGCTATATTCAACATATGCAATTAATGATGGGATAGTGTGTGTTATTGAAATAACTGATATGCTCATCTTTTTGCCATTGTTCACCAATCCTTCTAAAAATGAGTTGACACTGATTGTCTTGTAGATGTTTAATGTGCCAACCTCACTTTATATTAACTACATAGGCTATACGGAATGGAAAATTAGAGCTGGAAGTGCCAAAATTTGATACAGAATAAATTATTGCTTTCATTCTGCATAGTTATTTTATTAATCTTGTGGGTCTCTGACTATGGAACACCTTTAAAGTGTAACTGAGTAACATTTCTGACAGTGTGAGGTAGTTGCCTCTGAGAGATTTTCTGTGTCTCCTACGTTATTAAAAAGCTGCCGTTGGCAAAAAAAAAAACAAAGAGCAGCACAAAAAAAATGTTCAGAACTGAGCGCATTCCCTCGTTATTTTAGAAAAGTGATGTGCGGCTGAGAATATTGAAATAAATTATCTGACGACCCCAAATGAGCCCCAGCCAGGACCATTTTCACAAATGCTGTCTACCCCCACTTCTGGCTTGTTATTGGGCAGTTTGTTGTTTATAAATCATGCACTAAAATGCCAATTTGTTCTTTTTACATAACATTTGGCAACATTTGACATCGAAGTGGGCAGGCAAACCCGAAGTGCCACAGCTAATGCCATCCAGGAGGTGCACAGATACTTGGCAGAGGGTCCCAAGATCCTATGATATACTGGAAAAACCAAAAGACAGTCTGTCCAAACCTCTTCCGCTTTTCATTACAATTTCTCTGCACTTCAGCATCATCTGTGCCATGTGAGCGGGTGTTTTCTACAGCTGGAGAAGTGATATCAAAACAGCGTAACAGATTCAATATCAAAACATTGAAACAACTTATTTTTTTTGAATAAAAACTTGTAAAAAAAAAAAAAAATGCCAGTCCACAAACATCCTCATTCACAACATGTTTACTTAGAGGTTATTACGTTATGATACAGGTTCACATTATTTATTGACTGTATCTAAAGAAAAAAATCAAATATATTTTAAATTCAAATGAAAATATGAAATAATACAATGCAACATACAATGACTTAAATTGTATTATTGTGCATACTAGGTCATCAAATCAGTGTCAGTTAATGCTGTCAACTAGGTTGCCTGTAGGGATTTTTAACATCAAGCAGGTGTCAGTATTTAGTGACACAGTATCGGCACAGTATCAATACAGTTTGGCAACGTGTTGAAACACTTCATGACGCCTCATCGACCCATCACTAGTGGCAAGAAATCCAGCAGCTAGCAGAGGCCTTACGCACAGAGGAGGCAGGAAATCCAGCAACAAAACAGGGAACAAACCAGGCTGACAGACGTGGAGTGAGTGGAGAATGATGAGAACAGTACTAGACAGGCGTGGTGTAGTTAGAGACTGAAGACAAGCCGGCGACGAGAAGCAAACTGAAGGGAGCTTATGTAGGGAGGCTGGCAAGTGAAGTGAATTCAGACTAATTAGAGCCTAACAGGTGTGACTAATTGCTGAGGGAGTGGAGGAGGCACTAGAAAACAACCAGGAAAATAGCCAGACCAAAACTAAACCATGACACTTTTCTTTGTCCACAATGAGTCACTTTTTGCTGTCTAGAAACTATTCTGCTCTCTAATGTGAGAGTGCACTTATATAGAGCAACTGATTCTAGATCTGATAAAAATAGGTTATTTTTAAAAACCTG